>NC_007092.3:462241-482241 GCF_000004695.1 Dictyostelium discoideum AX4
TCAAGGTGGTATGAATAATATGGGTGGTATGAATAATATGGGTGGTATGAATAGCATGAACGGTATGAATCAAGGTGGCATGGGATTCAATCAAAGTGGTGCGAATAGAAATACTAATAGCATGGGATCTGCTGGAAGATTTTGATCAATAGAAATATAAATTTTATAATAAAAAAAAAAAAAAAAAAAAAAAAAAAAAAAAAAGAAAAACAACAAGTACCGATAAGTAATATTTTTTGGAAAAAGAAAAAGAAAAAGAAAAAAAAAAAAAAATAAAAAAAAAAAAATAAAAATTTTAACAAGATATCTAAATAATTTACTGGATTATATTAAATTGATAGTTTTCTTTTTTTTTTTCTTTACAATTTTCCATTTTTTAATATTATTTTTATTTTTAAAAAGAAATTAATTTTAATTATTTATTTATTTATTATTTTTTAAAAAGATTATTGGGAAAGTGGTCCAGTAAAGAAAAAAAAGAAATTATGAAGAGCTTGATGGTCCATCTTGAGATGATGAATTGTCTGTTATTTTTTCAGTTTGATTTGGAGGTGGTGATGAATCTTCTGGTAACGTTTCAATTTGATTTGAAGGTGGTAATGAATCTTCTGTTAATTTTTCAATTTGGTTTGGAGGTGGTGAATCTTCTGGTAATGTTTCATTTTGATTTGGAGGAGGTGAATCTTTTGGTAAAGTTTCAATTTGATTTGGAGGTTGTGAATCTTTTGGTGAATGTAAATAATAGCTTGGAAATTGGTCATATTCACTTAGAGGAGGTGCTTGTTCTTTTAGTTCTCCTTCTACACTTTTTTCTTGTGGTATTTCATACTTTTTATAAGTTATTAAATTATCTAATTTTATGTCAGGAAAATTTTTCTCTGCATTATTTAATATTTCTCTCATATCATCTATACATTTTTGCTCTTTTCTATTTTTAAATTTATATATTTTTTCTTTTATAATATATTTCCAATAGACTACAGTACCATTTTTTCTATTAAAGTAAAGTATAATTTTAAAGGCAACTATAATTAATGCCAAACTACCGATTATTATAGTTGCTATAAAATATTTTTTATATTTTTCATACAAACTTCTACCATCAGTTTTACTTTCATCATTAATTTTATTTTTACTATTGTTGTTATTGTTGTTGTTTTTATCACTTTCGCTTGATTGATTTTTAACTTCAATAATTGAATTATCAAAATAAATATTTAAATTATTACCACCACTTTTACCATTAATTGTAATGTTAACATATTGTTGTTGTTGTTGTTGTTGTTGTTTGGTTTGATTAATATTAAAATTTGAAGGTTCTACAAAACATGAAATTGATGTTGAATTTATAAATGTAGAGTTTAAACATTTACTTTTACCAACTGTAATTAAATCTATTTCATTATAAAATTCATTACCAAAAATTGTAATAATTCCACCAATTGATGAATTTGATATAATTGTTGAGTTTAAAACTAATGGAGGATAATATGATATTGAAATGTTATAATTCTCATCTTTTCCATTAAATTTGATTTTACAAAGTTGATCGAATGGACCTTCTAATTCAATATCACAAGAGATAGATGTATAGTTTATAAATGAACAGTTATAATCTTCTTTGTTTGAAAAGCAATATACAGATGTATTATCAATTGTATTTTCATTAAAATTTTCACCATTAATTAATAATTTACCACCAGTGGAGTTGAAAACAAGGGATTGGTTTACAGATTTAAGCGATGGAGTTATATCAACTTTAAAATATGGAGAAGTTTCATCACAAACAATAAGATATATATCACTTGAAATATACTCTGGTTTCATCGGGAATGAAAATGAATCACTTTTAAAAATAATTGGATTTTTTGGAATATTATCAATTATTATCATATTTGAAAATTGTATTTTAATTTTACCATTTTTAAATAAATCTAAATAGTTTGTAAAATTACCAAGACATTTAATCATTTGATTTGAAACAATTGAACAACTTGATATTTTTGGTAATTCATAATAAACTTCAGTACGGGTTAGTTGGTCCCCAATTGAAATTGTAATTTCATTTCTACCACAACTTTTTGGAATTTCAAAAGAGTATGTATGAGTGGAATATTCATTTGAATTTTTATAATCAGTTGATTTAATTGAACTATTATCTCGAAAAGTCATAATTGGTGTTGCATTAAAATTATTTGGGTTTATATTAAAAAGTGTAAAGTTTACAGTTTGACCATTTACTGAAGGTGAAGATGGAACACTTTTTACAAAAAATGATGAATCAATTTCAATAGTATTTGATTTTGTACCGTTGACAATTATATATAACTTTGATTTTTTAATTTGAAGAATTGGCCTAAATGAAAGAGTTGTTTCTTTTTCATTTATATTAATTGTTATATTGGGTTGTAATACATTGTCAATATTAATTTGAGTTATTTGTGAATAACCAAAACAATGGCCAACTAATTTAACTTCACCTTGAGGAAGTATAAAATCTGATATGATTGGAGTATCGAATGAGAATAATAAATTATTTTCATTAAAAATACCATTTATTGAGATATTAACTGGTAAATCTACCAATTTAACTTTATCAACATTTGGAACTGATTCTAAATCACATAGAATTTCATTTTTTGATGAGATTACATTTTTACAATCATATTGACCAATTTTAACAATGATTGTTGAATTATTTACTTGTGATGATAATCTTTCACCAATTATTGTAATTGAACCACCTTTTAATTTTGGAACACTATTTATTTTTAATGGCATTGGTTTGTAATCTAATTTGAATTTGTTTGATTCAAGTCCACCAGAGACAATATTCACAATGATGGATTTTGAATGTTCTTGGCTGTAAATAATTTCAAATTGTTCATGATCAATTGATTTTATTTTTGATTTATCAATTTGAACACCATCTAAATAAACTTGAATTGACTCGGAACTATTACAAAAATTATGACCAAGTGATATAAAAGATGAGCTTTCAATAGAGATATTATCAATTACTGGATTAGAATGATTAAAGCTATATTTATAACCGTTTGGCCACTGAATTATTCTCGTACCACAACCACCTTGATAATCGAGTAATAAATTTGTAGCATCTATTGAGTCACCAAAAGGATTACCTATTATAGCCAATCCAGTATTAGGAAGAATTGTATAGAAGTATAAGCCAATTGCCAAATAATAGCCTTTAAAAATAACTGGGCCACCTTTGGTAGATGGTTTAAAGTCACCTTCAATAATTGGGTTTGGATAATGTTTTGGATAAAAATAATGATTGCAATCTAATTCACCATTATTATCAGATACACATGCCATCACTTGACCATGTAAATTTTTAGCAATATCAATTGACATTCCAGCAGCGCATGTTCTTGTTGTGCTATTATTTTTACATTCAAAAACCAATTCATAGTTCAAACTTTGAAAATTCCATTTTGAATAATATGTACTATCAATATCATATGTATATTCCAATGATTGTTTTGTAATTTTAAAATCTGAAATTAAAATAAAATTATTAGAAAAAATTAGTGTTGGAGATATCGATACAACAAAAAAAACACAATGTATCTACAAAATGATTTATCCTATTTAGTTTTTTATCGACTCAATTTTTAAAAACAAATAAAATGAGGTAGTTATTAATTTTAAATTATTTTGTTAAAAAAATGCAATTCTTTTTTTTTCACAAAAACGTTTGACAATTTTTTTTTTTTTATAATTTATTTTAAAAAATAAGAATGGATATAAAAAAAAAAACTTTTTATTCAAAGTTGAAAAAGGAAAAGCACTAAAAAAAAATATTGGTTGGGATGAAAATTTGGAAAATTATATATATATTAACACAATTAACCAAAAATAAAAGAAATAGTAAATATTGGAATTTAACAAACAAACAATGACATCCCAATTAATTAGATAAAGTATAAATAGATAATTAAAAAAAAAGATTTTATAGTTATGAACTTTAAAAAGAATTTTTAAAATTATTTTTATATATTAAATATTTACCCTTGAAAACTGGTTCAATTAAAACTCCGAGTGTAACAGAAACTAAATATAATATAAAAAATAATATAATAATTTTCATTTTTGATTTTTTTTAATATTAAAATTTTTTTTTTTTGAGAATGTGTTTATTAATTTATTATTAATGTTTATGATTTAAAATAAAAAACAAAAAATATAAATAACAATTAAAAAAATATATTTAAAATAATAATGTAAAGCTTCAATAATAAAAAAAATATAAATTTTTTGTGTTATTATTAGAAATAAATAAAAAAAAATAATAATTAAAAAAAAAAAATAATAATAATAAGCTAATGCTTCAATATTGAATTAAAAAATAATCACATTATTTATTGAAAAATGTTTTTCAACACACTCACACATCCCACTAATTTATCAGTTTTGATGTATGATTTTCAATATTTCTCATCATGTTTATTAAACGCTGTGTTAAGTTTACCACACTCACCACTCGATGTTTCTTTCATCATATTGAAATACTATTTATTCACATTAACTTTTTTTTTTAATTAAATGAATATTATTTTTTTTTTTCACCCACTGCCATAAAAAAACAAAAAAATATTAAAAAAATAAATAATAATATAATAAAAGAAAAAAAAAAAATATTTTTAAAAAATAATTATTAAAAACAAGTACAAAATTTATTATATTTTAAACACAAATCCACTCAAAATAATCATTTTTATACATACTCAATCATTGTTTTTGGTGGGAATGTGATTTTTATTTTAGATCAAAAATAATAGATTAATCTAAATAATTAAAATTGTTGAGAATAAAATTATAAATAAAATAAAATTTATATTGTTCTTTTTGGATTCATTTTTGATTTCATTATTGGTTTGTTTATCATCAATAGTATTTTTATTTGAATTACCAGAATAAATAATTAAATTATTACCACCACTTTTACAATTAATTGTAATGTTAACATATTGTTGTTTGGTTTGATTAATATTAAATTTTGATAGAATTGATTGTTTTATTTTTTAATAAATGAATTAAATCTTGATAAATTATCTTGTTTTTTTTTTTAATTTATAATTCATTCACATTCAACCAAATTAATTTTTTTCTTTTTTAGAATCTATTTTTTATATAAAATATATTCACCCATTGTTGTTCTTCAAAATAAAAAATAATTACAAAAAATGAATGATAAATAATTAAATTCTAAAAATAAATTTTTTGATTTAAAAAATAAAAAAAAAATTCAAAAAACAGAATGATCACATTCATTTTTTTTAATTTTTATATCATTTTGTGTATTTTTGTGTGCTCTATTTATCTATACTAAATCCATATTAAGAATTAATAAATTTAAATTATTGTTTGACTTTTTCATTTTTTTTTTTTTTTTTTTTTTTTTTTTTTTTTTTTTTTTTTTTTGTGCCGATATCTATTTAATATAAAATAAAAATATTAATTTTTTTAATTAATTTTTTCTTTTATTTCTTTAATTTAAGGATAAACCAAGATTTTATTTGGAAAAAAATAATAATGGAATCAAAACTTTAAAAAAAATCTTATATTTAAATAACTTATATATTTATTTTTTTTTTTCATATTATTAATAATAAAAAATATTTTAGAAAATAATTATGTTAATAGAATAATAAAAACATCCTAAATGATCGAAAAAAAAAAAAAAAATTTCAGAAAAAAAAAACCAAAAAAAAAATAAAAAAATAAAAAAAAAAATAAAAAAATAAACCAAAATAAATCAATTTAACCAAAAACAAGCCCTGTTTTTTTTTAACACACAATTTATTTAATACCCATACAATACCTACATTAATTTCATGTGAATATCAATATTCTAATTACTATTCATTTTTTTTTTTTTTTTTGTGTCTATTTCCACCCATTCCTTTCTGTTTTTCATGATATAAAAACAATTCAATATTTGAATTAATGTGTGTGTGGGTTTACCATTATTCACACTTATAAGATTAAAATGAGATATACATTTTCAATATTTACAATCAACAAAGGTAATTTTTTTTTTTTTGTTCAATTAATATTAATTTTTTTTTTATTTTTTTTTTTTTTTTGTAATTTAACTACAATACCATATAAGAGTATAATTTGTTGGGCTGTGCGAAAAGTGGGGGCATAGAAATACTTTTTACCCATACTCCACATTAATTTATATTGATTAGGGTATTCAAATTTGAAAAAAAAAATTGAACTCACCATTTTTTCCTTTTTAATCATTGTATTTTTAGTTTTTTAAAGTATAGTGTATTTTGTTAGCAAAAAATGAATAAAAACATGAAAATTATAATTTGTAAACCCTTTTTATTGTTCATTTCATCAAACATCTTTTTTTAATAGAATAATACAATAATCACATCATTCATTCGATATACCAATAATATAAAAAATTAAAAAAAAAAATAATAATAATAATAATAATAATAATAATAATAATATTTAAATAAATAAAAAAAAAATATAAATAAAAAAAAATTAAAAAAATAATTAATAAACAAAAAAAAAAAATAATTAAAAAACAAAAAAAAAAATTAATTAAAGCCAAAAAAAAAAAAAAAACATAAATAAATTCTATTCATTAAAAAAAAAAATAATAATTGTAAATACAATAATAGTTTTAAATAAATTTGTTTATTCAAATATTCTAGTTATTTTTTTATCTATTCTTTTTTGTAAATAACCATTCTTTTAAAAATAAAATAATATAATATAATATAATATAATATAATATAATATAATATAATATAAAATAAAATAAAATAAAATAAAATAAATATATATAATAAATATATATAAATAAATAACTAAAGACTTAAATAGATAAAATAAAAATAAAAATAAAAATAAAATAAAATATAATAAAATAAATAAATAAATAAATAAATAAATAAATAAATAATATTTGTTTTAATTAATAATAATTTTTTTATATAAATACTTCAAAAAAAACAAAATAAAATAAAAGGTAAGAAGAACAAATTTTTTCATTTTTAAACAACAATTAACAAAATATTAATTATTATTTTTTTATTACAGTTCAAATGGATTTTAAGGAAAATTCTATTTATATAAACGTGATGGATAAAATTTACGCTAGAGAAAAGGAGGTGCTTTCTCAAAACCAAGATTTTCAAGAGAATAACTTGAGTAGAATATCTCTTATATTGAACTATGAAGATTTTTCCCTTAAATTTGATGAGAGTCTCCATGGCTATTCATTTGGATACGTAACTAATCCTTTTGGCTTGAAACTCCACTCACCATTTACTGAAACTGTCCGCTTTGATGGTGCTGAAAAATATATATACATGAAGAGAATTCTTGGTGTGCCAAGTAATGAGACTCAACTTTGTAACTATCAACATCAAAATTTTGAAGAAAAAGATTCACAAAAAGAACTACTCCCATCTCCACAACAACTTACACCACCAACATCACTTCCATCACTTCCATTACTTCCATTACCCCAAGCACCAGAACAAAATGAAGAACAACAACTTACACAACCTCCATCACCTCCATCAATTCCACCACCTCCACCTCAAAAAAAACAAATACAAATCTTTATAACTCCATCAGGAATTGTTTCTCAAAAAATACAAAATTTTTTTAGAGATACTCAAATTAAATCAACTGATCCTGTAAATTGTTCTTTAGATCATTCGATAAAAAAAAACTATAGTTTGGAGGAAATTTACGAAAATAACAAAAATTATATGGATAAAAACAATAATTTTTTACACTTTTTATTTACATTTATTGATAAAATTACAATCAAAGACTTGGATCATTTTGAAAAGGAAATTAATAGAGTCCATAATATCAAAAAATTAATCAACCAACAAAATATGAAAGGTGAAACTCCGCTTCACTCATTAATTATTAATAATTCCGAAAGCTGTTTGAAGAAACTTGTAATAGCTAAAATTAATCATATGGGTATTTTCGATTATTCAAAATGTGACAATTTGAATAAAAACCTCCTTGCGCATGCAATTGAAAAGGGAGATATTGATGTTATTCGATTGGTTTTAATTGGTGGTTGTCCTTTAAAAATGTCACCAAGATCGAAATTATTTAAAAAAAACTTCAAAATATATAGACAACAAATATATAGAGTATTTGAAATTAAAGAATTTTTAACAAAAATTGGTTTTAATCAATACATTCCAATGTTTCTTGAATTCGAATTCAAAAACATTAATATAAACTATCTAATTGAATCTTTTAAATTTAAATTAAATATAAATGAAGATGAAATCTTACTATGGAAATTATTAACTGAACCTTACAAAAACTTGGACTTTAAGTCCTTTTGTAGTGAATATCAAATAAAACATCAAAATGATTTAATATCTGAAACAATGGCTAATCATTTCATAAATGTATGCCAACTCAATCCACATTTTGGCTACATCGATTTCCATACACAAATTGGCTCTGCAGGTAATGCATCAGTTTTCGAAGGCACATATAAAGGAATACCTATTGCATGCAAAGAAATGCCAGTAAGTGGTACATATGAACAAAGTGTAGACTCGATTAAAGAAATTGCTGCAGTGGGTCAAATAAAAAAATTAGGTTGTGCAACTGTTGTTGAAACTATTGGTGTCTTGAAATATAATCAAAAATTATTTTTGGTAATGGTGAAAGAAAAATGTAACCTATTATCATTTTTATGCAACAAGTCTGAAATTTTAAAAATGCAAAGAGAGGGCATTTGGACCTCAATTTTTAAAATATCAAAGGATATCCTCAAAGGATTGGTTTCGTTAAGAGAAGCCGGCATGTACCACAGGGACTTTAAGACAGCCAATTTTTTGGTGTCTAATACTGGTAAGATCCTTATTAGTGATTTTGGCACTAGTAGGGATGAAAATGAAAAGCGTCTCAATACATTTGCAAAGACCATTGGTACAATGTGGTACAGATGTCCAAGATTGGGAGATTGTAGTGAAGATGAAAAAACTTTAACCCATTATAATGAAAAGAGTGAAATTTACTCACTAGGAATAATTTTATGGGAGGTATGTTTATATAAATATTATTAATTTTTTCATTCTCAGAATATTAATATTATTATTTTTTTTTTTTTTTTTTTTTTTTTTTTTAAAAAAAAAAGTTGGTTTGTGTTGCAATGACAGGAACCTACATTTCACCAAAGATACCATTATTTCAAAATGAAGTTGATTTTTTAATTTGGATTCACAAAGATTACAGATTTTCATTTCCAGTTGGAACACCACAATCATTTGTAAAATTAATTACTAGAATGTGTTTACCATTTAGAGACAGAAGACCAACGGTCCGTCAAGTACTTGATAATGTTAAAGCTATTAAAAAAGAATTTCTTTCAAATAGAGGTATTGAAGGTGAACAAACTTATAGTGGTCTTGAATGTTGGAGAGAATTTAACTTTTCAAAACAAAATGTAACTAGAATTTCAATTTCAAATTTACACAATACAGAATATAAAGTAGTTAATAAATATGATTATGCAAGTTACAATAATAAAAACTCATTATTAATGAAACGATATTTGGATAATTCCAACTTTGTGGTAGAACTCATCAATCCAAATGGTTTATTTAGGTTCAAGTCTTTTTTCGAAAAAGAGAAACTACTATATTTAAAATTAAAATCAACATATAAAGATGAATATTATTTTGATATGAGTCAATTCTTAACAACGATCATTCAAATACATCAAATAACTGTAATATATTATAAAATGTTACAAAAATATAGAGAGCTTCGTTTGTTAAGAAATAATAATAATATTAATAAAAATAAAAATAATAATAATAATAATAATAATAATAATAATAATAATAATAATATTAATAATAATAATACTTTTAACAATTCTACCAATAATAATAGTAATGATAATATAAATATACCATATGATTTTAATAATAATAATAACAACAATAACAATAGTTGCAATAATAGTAAAAAATTTAAATCAATATCAGAATCAACATCTGCATTAGGATTAGAAGCATCATCATCATCATCGTCATCATCGTAATCGTCATCATCACCATCATCACCATCACCAAAATCTTAGGCATCAATCTATCATCACCAATGATTTAAAAATCTTTTTTAAAGTAAAATAAATTTAATTTTTGTAAATCATCTTATCAACTGTCCGAATAGTTGATCATTCTAAAAAATAAATAAATAAATCATATAAATAAATTAAAATTAATACAAATATAAAATAAATAAACTAAAAACCAAATAAATAATAATAGTTTTATTAATAAAAAATTAATTGTAAAAATTAATAATTAATTTTTTTTTTTTTTTTTTTTTTATTATTGTTATTTATTGTTTTTTCAAAAAAAAAAAAAGAATAAATATTTAAATTGGTACTATAATTGTGTTTTAGAATTTGATAAATCTTGAAATCTTTTTTTTTTTTTTTTTAAAAAAAATCATATTTTATTCTTTTTATTTTTTTAATTATTATTACTAAAATAAATATGATGTTGGTTTATATTTTTTGAAATCAGTTGGTTTTAATAAATTGGCATCCAATGGATTATTTTCATTATTGAATTATTAAAATTATTAAAAAAAATAATAATTTACCGCCAATACATATTAAACAATTGGTTGTTTGATATTTATTATTATTGAATATGTTTTCTATCCGCGTGTAAATTTTAGGTCAACATGTTAGTTATTTTTTTTTTTTTTTTTTTTTTTATCTTGCTTATTTGTTAATATATATATATTAACTTCAACCAACCAATATAAAAATATTTAAATTTTAATAATGATCAAAAATTAAATCGTCATCTTTCTTTTATTTTTCCCAAAAAAAAAAAAAAAAAAAAAAAAATAATTAAAAAATAATAAAAAAAAAAATCATGAAAAAATAAGGAAAATATAAAAGACAAAAAAAAAATAAAAAAAAAATATTTTTAATTGTTTATCAACCAACAAAATAAATTTAAATAATCATGTATGTAAATAAAAGTATGTATTTAATTAAATAAATAAATAAAAAAAAAAAAAAAAAAAAAGATTACAAAAACAAATTAATTAATTTTTTTTTTTTTTTTTTTTTTTAATTAAAAAAGGAACAAATGAACAACAAATTGATAATAAAAAAGTAGTTGCATTGTTATTTATTGCATTTGTAATTGCAAATAGCTCTCAAGTAATGGATACTGAAACTTTGAAAAATATCCATAAACAAATAAAGGTTGAAAAAAATCAAAAATCAAGAAGCGAAATTAAAAATTCAAAAAAACAAATATTCTTCAACAGTAGAGTCCAATGCAATAAAAAAAATAACATTTAAATATTAAATAGTTTTGGAACTTCATTTAAAAAAATAAAAAATATAAAAAATAAAAAAAATCTGTACATTTAAAAAACAAATAAAAAACAAAAATAATTAAATAAAAATAAAAAATTAAATATGTAATAAAAAAATAAAAAAATAAAAAAATAAAAATTATAATAAAACTCTTTTAAATTTATTTTTGGAAAGATAAAAAAAAAACAATAGTATTTTATTTATTTATTTTTTTATTTATTTTGATATTATTATTTATTATATGTAATAAATTTTTAAGGTTTGATTAAAAAAAAAAAAAAAATAATAATAATAATAATAATTATAAAATTATAAATGAATAATAAAATTATTTCTTTTTTAATAAATATTGATTTGAAATTGCTTTAAAAGATACAACAGATTGATTAACAGATCCAATAGTTGAAGTTGATTTAAAGACTAAACCTTCACGTAGAATTTTTGGTTTTGATTCTTTTAAAATTGAGAAACCATTTGCCATATCCAAGATATCTGATAAAGTTTTACCTTTGAGTGAGAAACTATTTGAGATTACAGGAGCCATATGATCAGATGGTGTTAATTTTAAAGAATTTAAAATTTCAATACGTTCATCATGAGTGGCATAACGTTGTGAATCGATTAAAAAGATATCAAAGATTTTAAAATAGTTTTTACGAAGTTGATAAATGTTACCTTGAATTTTAGGTCCCAAAATCTCACCTTGTAAAGCAATATTCAAATCAATAGTGGAAAGTCTATTAAGAAGATCCAAATCCTCAATGACAGCTTGGTGGATATCCGAGCCTTGGAAATCCTCAATTAGGAAATTCCTTGAACAGACACCACTCTCTTTACCTTTTTTAAAGACGGTGATTGAAGAACCCTCCAATTTCTCTGTAACCTCCCATAGCAAATCTTGATGAAGATCGAAATAATGTGGAACACTTTGAATACGAGTTTGGTCGGTTCTCTTTATAAAAGATGGAAATGTGTAAGCTTTCCTATTGGACCCATTAACATTTCTTGGTATTTGGACATACTCTGTAATCTTTTTAATGCCAATGAAATCTGTTAAATTTCTACCCATTTCAATTGGAATCTTCTCGTTTGAATCTTCATCTAATAAATGAACGATGGTTTCATTATTATTATCCTCCTCTTCTTTATAAACTGCTTTGATTTTCTTATGTGGATGATTGATCAACTCTTTAATTGGTATGCAATAACCTTGAGAGATTTCACCACGTAATTTAATGGTTTTAATTTTAAATCCTCTTGAATCCATTTTATCATCAATAAAATACTGCCATGGTGGTAATATTGAATCGATCTCACAATAAACTACTGGATCGCCAACTTTATATAATCCTTTCTTAACAACAACTCTCCATCCTAATACTGTTGCAATCTCAATAACATCAGCTCCAACAATTGCCTCCAATTTTAATATTCTTTCAAAATATGCCAATGATCTACCTGACTCATTATCTAAATCTCTACCTTCTTCAATATCATTTTCGTTAATAATAATTTCTTTTTTTTCATTTATAATAATAACCTCTTGATTATTTGTTGTTGTTGTATTTGTTGTTGTTGTTGTTGTATCTGTAATTTCAACTAATTTTAATGTTTCTTCAATATTTTCCATCATTTCTTTTTTTTTTTATTTTTTTAATTTATGTGAATTAAATAAATATCTGAATAAATTAAAAAAATGAAAAAAGTTTAAAAATTAATTTTATGTAAAAAAAAAAAAAAAAAAAAAAAAAAAAAAAAGTTTTTTTTAGGAAAAAATAAAGAATTTTAAAAAATGTTGGAAAAAATTAAAAAACCAATTTCAGTTAACTTTATTTAAAAAATGTTATCGAAAATGAGAAATAAAAAAAAAATGAAAAATGAAAGAAACTAAAATAAACAATTCTAAATATTCTATAATTACCTTTAAACTTGGTATTAAAATTAGCTATTTTCACCAATTTTATTTGATTTTCATTTTTTTTTTTTTTTTTTTAAAAAAATATTCGAACCATCATCATCATCAAACCCATATCAAATTCATTTTAATATTCTCTACACTTAGCTTTTTTAATTTTTTTTTTTTTATTTTTTTTTATTATCTATTCCATTGATAATATCTTAACAAAAAAAAAAAAATATAAAAAAATAAAAATAAAATCTAAAATAAAAAAAATGATAATTATAATGAGTGAAATCTGGGTATATTTGACTTTTGGAAAATAAAAAAAAAAAAATAAAAAAATAATGAAAAAAAAAAATAAAGATAAAATCTAAAAAAAAAAACAAAAAAATAAAAAGAAAGATAAAATAAAGATAGAATCTAAAAAAAAAAAAAAACAAAAAAATAAAAAAAAAATCTGAAAAACAAAACAAAAAATTAAATAAAAAAAAGATCTGTGTTTGGTAATTTACAAATTATTTATTAACCAAAGATTTTAATAAATTTGAAAAAAAAAAATAATAAATAAAAAAATAATAATTTTAATAATAAAAAAAAAAAAAATTGATTTGCAAATGATATTTCAATTTTTTTTTTTTTTTTTTTTTTTTTTTTTTTTGATTTTGATTTTTATTTTTTGGGGGATATAATTAGAAAAAATATGACCCCCAATTTTGTTTTACAAAAATGGGGTATTGCCCTAAAACAATTATTCAAAAAAAAAAAAAAAAAAAAAAAAAAAAAAACCCATATATGATCATTATACAGTATTTATCATCATTGGAAAAAATATAAAAAAGAAATAAATTTTAAAATAAAATAAAAATGGAAACAAATGTAAATATTCATACATCTGGCATTTTTTTATTTATTTATAAAAGTTTTTGAATTAAATAATTATTATAATATTTATAAATTACTAATATATTTATTATTATTATTATAATTTTTTATTTTTATTTTTTTTTGTTTATATATTTTTATCTTTTATAATAAAAATAATAAAATTATATAAATATATATATAAAAAAATATAAATATATAATAATTTTATTTTTGTTTTATTTTTTTATCTATAATAATAAAAATAATAAAATTTATAATTATATAATTTTTTTTTTTTTTTTTTTTTTTTTCTATATTTTTATTTAAAGAAAGATTATTATAATGATTATATTAGTGAAGAAGAATTTTACCAATTTTTAAATAAAAAATTAACAAAATATGATGAAATTGAATTCCATAAAAAAAGATTGGGTTTCCTTCCAAAAAAAAACAATGATGAAAAAGATGACATAACAAAAATTTACAACTTTATTGTGGTTTTAATTTCTATTTATGCATTTCAAAAAATTGAATTGAA
Organism: Dictyostelium discoideum AX4; assembly: GCF_000004695.1. Lineage (NCBI taxonomy): Eukaryota > Evosea > Eumycetozoa > Dictyosteliales > Dictyosteliaceae > Dictyostelium > Dictyostelium discoideum. The sequence goes on from NC_007092.3 coordinate 476,939, forward strand.
TTATCTTATTATTGTCATTTTTACTGCAATAGTAGTTTCATTCAAAAGTGTAAAAAAATAAAATAAAATTTTAAAATCAAGTCAATTTACAAAAAAAAAAAAAAATAAAATAAAATAATAAAAATAATAAAAAAAATAAGACTAAACAAAATTTTGTGCACAAACACAAACACACACTAAAAACTATTGGTAAATGAAAAAATAATTATTTAAATTCCCTCAATTCATATTCGGGCATAAAAATCTAAATATATCCCCAAAAAATCATATTATTTTTATTTATTAATTAATTTCTAAAAAAATAATTTTTTTAATTTTTTAATTAAATTTTTTAATTTGCCCAATGATGTTTAGAAAATAAAAAAATATATTTAAAAAATCAAAAAAAACTATAAAAAATTAAAAAAAATTATGTGGAAAAAAAAAAAAATAAAAAATAAAAAAAATAATTTTAATGCTTTACGATCACTAATATTATTATAAATTTGGATATTTTATTACTAATTAGTCTTTGGGTTTGGATAAAAAAAGAATAATTTTGTGCGTGATAGTGTGTGGGTGTGGGTGTGGTATTATTATAAAAAGTAAGGGTCAATATATATATAGATCTTTTTTTTTTTTTTTTTTTTTTTTTTTTTTTTCAAACCCACACCCCACTTAACCACAAATCTTTTCCAATATAAAAATAGTTAATAACACTCCCCTCAGATTTTTTGTTTTTTTATTATTATTATTATTATTATTATTATTATTATTATTATTATTATTATTATTATTATTATTATTATTATTGTTATTATTTTATTTTAGAATAAATAGAATATGAACTATTAATGCTATTATGATAGTATTGGCTGTTAATAATTTTTTTTGATAAAAAAAAAAATAATATAAAAATAAAAAAAAAAAAAAAAAAAAAAAACCATTTTTTAAAAAATTAACCCCCACTAGTTTTTTGCTAGTTTAAAACCAGATACAAAAACTGCAACTTTACTAATTGATTAACGTTGCAATAGATATTCAAGATAAAAAACAAAACAAAATTGTTGTTATTATTGATATCATTATCATTATTATTGTTATTTATCTCCCTAAAAAAAAAAATAATAATAAATTTTTTTATAAAAAAAGAATCTTGGTTTTTTTTTTTTTTTTTTGTTTTTTTTTTTTTTTGTTTATTTTTTTTTTTTAACAAATTTTAAATAATTATTTAAATATTTTGTTTATTTGTTTCCAAAAATTAAAAATAAAAAATTAAATAATAAAATTAACAAAATAAATATTTTTTAATTTTTATTATTTTTTATTTTTTTTAAAAATAATTTTAAAATTAAAAATAAAAAATAAATATTTAAAAATACACTTGTTTATAATAAAATGTGCAACTCTATAATTTTAGAAAATAAAATATTTGATTCACAATGGGATAATAAAGTAAATTATTATTTTTAAAAAAAAAAAAAAAAAATTATTTCCAAAACAAATCGATTAACGAATTAAATTATTTTTTTTATTTATTTATTTTCTTATTTTTTTTATTTATAAATTTTAGAATCATACATTATTTGAAAATTTAATGCCAAGAGACAATAACAATTTAATTGAAAATTCAAATTACGACAATAATAATATTAATAATAATAATAATAATAACAATACCGACAACGATAACGACAACAACAACGATAATGAACCTTTTTATAATTCAAATATTCCAAATGAAATGCAAATAAATAAATATAGTAGATTTGGATTTAAACCATCTCAACCAATTTCAAAAAAAAATGAAAATCAAATTGAATTTAATAATATTTTATCATTTTCAATTAAATCATTTTTATTATTAATATTATATATTTTATTCTTTAATTACCAATTATATTCAAAATATTTTATAATACTATTATCTTTAAATTTAATAATAACATTAATTTCAATTAAATCAATTTTTAAATATAAAAATTTAAAAAAATTAAAAAATATATTAATATATAAAATTCAATCAAAAATTATAATATTATAATAATAAATTTAAAAAAAAATTAAAAAAATAAAAAAATAAAAAACAAATAATAATAAAATTAAAAATGTATAATTTTTTTTTTTAAAAATATAAAATCATTTATTTATTTATTTTATTTATTTAAAAAATATTTTTTATATTTTAATGGTAAATGAATTGAATTATTATTATTATTATTATTATTATTATTATTATTATTATTATTATTATTATTATTATTATTATTATTATTAATTTTTGGAGATAATTTAATTAAAACAGTACCATGTGGTTGAACTGAAGCAGTGAATGTATCAGAGAATGTACCATTATCAGTATGAGACCAAAGATCACGAATGTTATAATTTTGATGATTTGTTAAATTTAACATCTCACTTGTGATGCTAATATCAGAATTAGTATCACCTCTATTAAATAAAGCAATTGCATAAGAATTATTAATCAAAGTTCTTTGATAAACTTCTAACTTTTGATTTTTATATACACGATTACCTTGAATTCCTAATGGATCTTGGTTAACTTGAATTACCTCCTCATTGATTAAAATCTCCAATGCTTCTTTACTCATTGATATTATATCATTACCTGCTATTAAGGGTGCTGCTATAATTGACCATAATGAAAACATGCTTTTATATTCAACTGCATTCTCCAACCCATTGCCAATCTCCAACATATCAGGATCGTTAAATGAGCCAGGTGCTGCGAATTGAGATCTCTTGGGAACGGAATCCTCCATTTCGTCCAGTATCTGCGTCCACTCGGTGAAATTATCAGTAATGTCTTGAAACTCTCTCCAAAGGTTGCAAATCCCTTCAATGTAGTCGAATGGCATTGTTATATTCTGCACATATGCATACGTGGGCCAACTACAACTATACACCATGGGTCTGCCTGTGTTTTGTAAATACTGTCCCAGATCTGTGTATGCCTTTTTCATATCTGACACTTGCATATTGCAGCCATCCATTTTCACAAAATCAACACCCCATTCTGCAAATTGTTTCGCATCTTGTTCTAAATAATTCTCACTTCCAGGATAGCCTTGACAAGTTTCACTACCAATGTCACCATAAATTCCAAATTTCAATCCTAATGAATGAATATAATCTGATAAATACTTTATACCATGTGGGAATCTAATTGGGTCAGCTCTTAAATTACCATTCTCATCTCTAGTTTTTGCCATCCAACAATCATCTAAATTTACATATTCATATCCAACTTTTGACATACCATTTGTTGACATTGCATATGCAGTATCCATCATCATTGTTTCATTAATTAAATTAGTTTTACAACCATCAAAATTCCAATAATTAAATCCTAAAATAAAAAAAAATAAAAATAAAAATAAAAAAAAATTAATAAGAGAAGAAAACAAAAATAAAAATAATAATAATTTTACTAACCCATTGGTGGTGTTAATGCTAAACCATTTGATAATTTATATCCATTTTTTATTTTTTGTTGTTGTTGTTGTTGTTGTTGTTGTTGTTGTTGTTGTTTTTGTTTTTGATTTTGATTTTGATTATTAATAATATCTGAATTGGATTTATTTAAAAATATAAATAATAAAAGAATAATTAACAATTTCATCTCTTATCTATTACCTATTTAATTTAAATGAATAAAAAAAAAAAAAAATAATAGAAAAAAAAAAGTTAATTTTTAATTTTAATTTTTTTATTTTTTTTTTTTTTTATTTTTGGTGTGTGGGAAAGTGTTTATTTTATTTTATATCAAACTGATAAAAATAATAAAAAAATAAATAAATAAAAATAAAAAATTGAAATTTCACACTTAGATTATTTAAAAAATATCATTGGTCAAAACTAAAAATATATATAATTTTTTTTTTTGGTGGTTACATCTTAACTGAAACTTTTTAAAAATGGTAGTAAAAAAAAATGATAGTTATACAATACGCACACAAAAAAATTAAAAAAAATAATAAATAATAAATTGTATATACACCATACAAACATTACCCCCAACCCCCAAAAAATTATAAAGTAGAAATTTCAATTGGTTGTTGTGTGTGGGATGTTAGTTTTATTATTATATTTTTTTTTTTTTTTTTTTTTTATTTTCTTTTCTATTTTTTTTTTAAAAAATTTGAATCAATACCTATTTTATTAGAGTTGTTGTTGTATTAAAACAAATTGTTTTTTTTTTGGTTTTTTTTAAAATTAAAAAGGTTGTAGTATTATTATTAAAAAAGCACTTGAATGATGAGATCCAAATGTTTATAAACGTCTACCACGATGACCGCTCTTTCTTCTGGTTGAATCAGTTGGAATTGGGGTAACATCTTCAATACGACCAATTCTCATACCTGAACGAGCTAAAGCTCTGAGGGCAGATTGAGCACCTGGACCTGGGGTCTTTGAACCATTACCACCGGTAGCTCTTAATTTAATATGGAGAGCAGTGACACCGAGTTCTTTACAACGGAGGGCGACATCTTGAGCGGCCATGGTGGCAGCGTATGGTGAAGATTCATCACGATCGGTTTTAACTTTCATACCACCAGTAACACGAACAATGGTTTCTTTTGAGGATAAATCAGTGACGTGCTAATTAATAGTAATAATAATAATAATAATAAAATAATAATAATAAACATGTTAAAAATTGTTTTCTTTTTGGTTTGGGTTTTTTGTATTAATTTATACATACGACAAAGGTATCATTGAATGAGGCGAAGATATGGGCAACACCAAAGACTAATTCACTTGGACCACATGGGATTTTGGCTGATAAAGCTTCAACAACTTTTGGGGCTTTGACTTCTTTCTTTCCGCTCTATTATTTTGTAATGAAAATATATATATGTTAATATCAAATATTGACATTGGTTCTGAATATGTCAAAGTTTTTGCATAGTGAATCCTCTATATTTTCATATGATATATATAATCTCTATTCTGTTTTTATCCACCCTATAATTAAAGTTCAATCTATGTTCAATCTTTAATAATCTTTCATTATTCATTGATAATCTTTAATAATCTATCTAAACTTTCATAAATATAATCAATTGAAACACCTATAGGGGGTAATATAATGAGTGAGTGGGTGAGATAGCACTAACGTACCATTTTGAAAATTATCTGTGTATATCAAAAAGGATTTGATGAAATAAAAAGAAAAAAAATTTCACGGGTCAGGCGAGGAAATTTTTCGAATTTTTTTTTTTTTTTTTTTATTTTTTTTATTTTTTTTTTTTTCTCGTTATGTTTTCAAAAAAAAAAAAAAAAATAAAAAAAAAAAATAA
>NC_007092.3:487241-494741 GCF_000004695.1 Dictyostelium discoideum AX4
TAACAAAGATTGAAAAAATAGATTTCTCTAAAAATCCTGATATTCATAAATCATTGGATCAACATGCTATTAGAGGTCCTGAAGTTTTAATTAAATATTTAAAATCTGATGAATATCAATCAATTTATTATAGTGAAACTAAAAAACCAAGACCTTCTGGTTTAACTTCTTCAACTGAAAATACAACAATTCCACAAAATACAACTACAACAACAACAACTACTTCAAAACCAGAAGAAGAAGAATCATCTGTTCCATATCATTAAAAATCTTTATTAAAAAAATAAAAAAATAAAAATAAAAATAAAATAAAATAATAATAACCAAATAAAACAATACAAAAAAAAAAAAAAAAAAAAAGAAATAAAAAAAAAAAATATTTTGTACTTTAAAAAAAATATAAAAAAAAATATAAATCTAAAATTATATTGAATCTAAATCTATTAATAATTTTTTTTTTTCTTTTATTTTTATTTTTTTTTATTATTTTTTTATTTTTTTTTTTTATTTTTATTTTTTTTCTAAAAAATTCCCATTTCACAAAAAAAGTGAAGTCGCTAGACATTTTTTTTTTTTTTTTTTTTTAAGAAACGAAAATAAAATTTAAAAAATGAATCCAAATTATGAACCAATAATTAAAAAATGTCAAACATTTTTAGATGCATTATTTAATAGAAATCAAGATACAGATACTTTTGCAAAACCAACTAGAGCACAAATAATTAAATCTGCAAAAACATTATCTCATGAAATTACAAAAAGTAAAGATTTTTTTTTTTTTTTTTTCCTATAATTTATTAATTTTTTTTTTTTATTATTATTATTATTATTTTTTTTTTTTTTAATTAGTATCATTATTATTAGCAGATTTAAGAGCAAAAACAGAATATTTTTCATCAATTGAAGAAACATTAGATAATATATTTTCAATCTACCAAGGTTTATCAGCATATTCAGGAGCGTCATTATTTAGAATCATTCAAATTTATTTTAGAAAATTAATTAAATCAACACAAGATGTATTTATTGCATATCAAAATAATGAACAATCATTAGGTGATGATGAAGAGAATACAATCTCAAAGCAAATTACAGGTTTAGCATGGAAATGTTGTGAGGAACTTGAGAAAGTACCAATTAAAAATTCAAATTCAATCATCTCTAGAGGTGAAGAGATTTCATCATTGATTCAAGATGCATTAGAGGAGGTTAAAGAATTTCAAAGTAAATTAAAGAATCTTGAAAAACAATTTGGTCAAGTCTCTTCAGAGAAACATCAAGTCTCAAAAGATGGTACTGTCATAGTCGATGGCGAATCAACCACCGATAAAGATAGTAACGATAAGAAAAGTGATGATGTAAATGGTGAATTTGAAAAAGAGGATGAGGACCAAGATCAAGATGAAGATGAAGATTACGATGATGAAGATGATATTGAACTTTTAAATAATTTAACAAAACAAGATATTGAATTGGTAGATAAAATAGTTTCAGTCATTGAACGTTCGACTAAAATCTCTCAATTATGGGTTGAAATGTTAAAATCAATTAATAAACCATCCGATGAAGATACTGATTTCACAAGTGAACAAATTCAAATCTCTGAATCTGTAATTCATCAAATTAATGAACTTTCAAAAAATGTTGATGATATTGCAAGTGCTATCTATCCATTACCAAATATTACTTATTGTGAAGCTCAATTATCTTTATTAGATATTTCAATTAAAGATATTATTGATAAAATTAATTCAAATTTTAAACTTTTTAATTTTAATTCTAAATTTGAAGAAAAATTAAAATCAATTTAAATAAAAAAGAATATATATAAATAAAAACAAAAACAAAAAATATTTAATTATTATTTAAAATTTTTTTTATTATTTAATTAAATTTACATTATAATACATATATTATTTAATTAATAATAATAATAAAAAAAAAAAAAAAAAAAAAAAAAAAAACAATAATCTCCAAAATATATTTTTAATTTGTTTTAAATTAATGTTGAGCATGTTGATTATTTAAGAAAAAATCCAAATTAAAATTGTTGATTTGTTCAAAAGGATATCTAAGTTAATCATTTAAATTAAAAAGCATTAGATATTATCATATTTTATAATAATATACAAGGAAAAAATCCAACATGAAATTATCAATTTGTTAATAGAATATCTAAGTTATTTAAATTTATCAGTAGGTATTCCTTAATTTATATTTCAAGGAAAAAAAAAAAAAAAAAAGAATATAAATTGGAAATGAAAAAAATAGTAAACCACTTCAATTCAAATACAAATTGAAAATAAATTTCAATTTAATTTCAAATTCTTTCATCAATATTTCAAAATGTTATAGGAAGTATAAATTTTTTAAATAATTAAAAAAAAAAAAAATTAATTTTACAAAACTACATTTTATAGAATCAATTTCATCTTTAGGTAATGTTAAATCAACCCAAAACAATTTAAAATCAGTAAATCAATTATCTAATCAAACACAACAAAGTGCTAACAATGTTCAAAATTGCAAGTTCTTTAGAATAAACATTGGTTTTTTGAATAAACATTGGTTTTTTGAATAAACATTGAATTTTATCCATAATATCTATCAACTATTAAATGGATTAAATTATAAAATAAAATTTCAACTATTCCTTTTTTTTTTTTTAATATCAATTATTTGTGAGATTTTTGATAATAAAAAAAAAGTGAGAATGTTTTTAATAAAAAATAATTATATCTTTTTTTTTTTTTTTTTTTTTTTTTTTTTTTTTTTTTTTTTTTCAAATTTTGCTTTCGCCATAGAATTATAATTATGTAAATAATTTATATTTTATTTTTAAAATTAATTTTTTTTATATATATAAAGGTTTTTTTTTTTTTTTTTTTTTTTTTTTTTAAAAATTTATTTGGTTTATTTTTTAAATAAACCAAAGAATTTTTTCTTTTTTGAAGATTTTGGTAAAGGTGGTAAACCATTATTTTTAGTATGTTGTTGTTGAGATAAAGTTGGTGGTGAAGAAGGACTATCTTTTGATAGTGGTGGTTTTGTACTACCACCATTACCATTTGTATAATTATAAAGATTACCATTTGATAAAGATGGTGAAGAAGAGATATGAGCATTTAAATTTGGAGAAGTACTACTATTACTACTACCATTACTACTATTACTTAAACTTCTACTTAGAGTACCATTTAATTGATCACTATAACTTAGATTTAATTCACCATGATAATCTAGATAACCTTTTTTAATGAGAGTCCAAGTTTCAAAGTCTTCCAATTCATCTTCATCACCTAGTGAATATGCATAGTCCATATATTCTTTGAATAGTTGTTGTTCCTCTTCATATTGTTTACGGAAGAGTAAAGTTCTTTGTAGGGCAACTTGGCATTGACGAGTTTCATGAGGATCAACCCATTCCTCTTTTCTATCCCAAGCTTTAAATCTTAATTTGAATTCAATTGATTCATTGTATTGAACTACCTTTTGAATGGAATCAATTGGGATACTATAATAGTTACAATAGTCATTAACAAAGATAAGTACAATATTCTCCAAGGAAGCTGAACAATTTGAACCAACCCAAACATAGAGAACATCTGGTGAATCTAATAAACAACATTCAGTTGATTTAAGATCAGAAGAGTATTTACGATTAATTCTAGTCATTTTAACTTGAGATTCAGGAGAGAGATAAAATTTGAATAAACTATCATTTGAAAGATCTAAATCCATTGGAATTGAATTTTTAACACCAGGTAACATATCCCAAAAATGGTTTGGTTCAGAGCCTTGTTCATAGAATACCAATTTAAATTGTTCATCTAAACGTTGAGCAAAAGTTTCCAATTCTTCCATTGGTGTGAATGTGTTTGCACCTTTCCAAATTGTGATAGTACCTTCAATGGCAGAACGAATGAAATAGACATTGTAAGAATTTAAAACTACACTATTTTGATCCAATTGTTGTATGTAAGTATTTGGACCTTCATTTATGAATTGATAAACTTTGTGAGAGATTTCAGGTTCATCAAATCTTGAACCCTTATGAATGATCAATGTCTCATCGAATGCTTTCAAGAAATGAGTTGGTTCCTTACGTTGTGTGGCTAAATAAACCGATGGTTTAGCTTGACCTTTATCTTCGAATTTATTGGCGATAATTGGATAGAGACCATGATAAAACATAGCATAGCCACGATTATCCGCTGTTACACCCTCCCACCAATAGATCACTGTTTGAGTGATATCATTTTGATTGACAGCATAGGGCGAGGCTTCTTTTCTCGAGGAAACCATAATCATAAAACAATCATCTTCATAAAAATGACATTTATCCTCTGGTTCCAATCTAAAGAATTGAAGATCTGGCAAGGTTACACCATAAACATCGACTTTATCAGTTGGTAAATTCTCATACAATGGTAGAATAACTTCATCACGACATGTGAAATTGATATAATGAAAATCATAATACAACTTGTCCGAGGAGATATTTGATCTAATCTCTGCCAATTTAAATTGATCAACACAATTTGCCAATGTTAATCTATCGATTGGCCAATCTTTAAATTGTCTCTTAAAAAGTGGTGATTCATTATGCTGTTGGAGTACTATAATCTCGGCCCATTCAGGTCTTTCATATTCTTTAAAGAAAACTTTTGCACATTCTTTAGCGGCTAAAACTTTTTTCTTTCCAACACCTTTTGGACACCATATAAATATATCGGTTGTGCAATCTAAAATGTAAACTTGATCAAGACAATCACCAAGTAAACTATAATGAAGTGGATATTCTTCAGCGATTTGCTCCAATCCTAATTTACCATTTGCTTTTAAAATGGTTCTATATAAATTTACAATAGTTTCATCATCCTCTGAATATTTGAAATCCTTATCCCTATCCTCCTTGGTTTTAAATTGTTTAACTAATTTACAAAATTCTTTCTCATCATTAATTTGTGAGATTTTAACAGTGTTTGAATAATGATTTTCAAATTGTTTTGAGATTTCTCTTGTTAGAATCTTATTTTCAAAAGATGATTTCGAACCAAATTTCATATAGATATTTTGTGGATTAACTAGCAACCAACTGATTTCATTGGACGAATCTTGGATCACCTTTCTTGACAAACCCATACGACGAATTGATATGGATGCACATGACTCCAACTCCACTGGTGGTATATCTATTTTATAGAGTCTTGATTTACGTTGATATTGTTGTAGATAGGATTTACTTGAAAAGAAGTCACACTCTGATCCCCCATTCTTATGTTTCACCCCAAACATCGACTCTTGATGATTGATGAAATAATTTAAAAACATTGAAGACTCGTTTGATTGCTCCTCTACGAATTGATTACATTTCCCACCTAAATGAGTCAACAATTGAATTGCCATCATGACTGCAGTGCAACGCTTATCAATACCACTGTCTTTGCCATACCATAGATGAATGTTATACATTGAGTTAACTGAATCCTTTGGATCATCAGTGACGTTGAATACTAAATAAGCATCTTTAGAATATAGTGTACAATAATCCTCAAAATCTCTCTCCTCAACAGAGAATCCATTCACCTTCCACATAATGAAACCTTGAAGATCTTCAACCTCTCCAAATATCTCTGTGAAATCTATATCGATTGAACCATATTTAAAAATGTTTACCATTTCAACTGGTTTCTCTGATTTATTAGATGAATGTAATGTATCTGATGTTTGACCATTAACATTCATAGAATAGGCAGTTTTAGTTGCAATTGGAGTTTTATTTAATAATGCTTTAATAAATCTATCACCATCATTCTTTTCTTGTTTTTCAATCTTTTTTAATGGTGATAACATTTCAATATCTTTTTCTGATAATTCTTGTTGTTCTTGCTGTTGTTGTTGAAGTTGTAATTTCCTTGGTGAATCTAAATGTTGAGATTTTCTTGGTGAATCTTTTTTTGGTGAATCTAATAAATGTTGTTTCTTTGGTGAACCTAATATTGTTGGTACACCATTTTTAACTGATTGAACAATTGGTGATTCTAATTTTTTTTCATTTTCAACTTCAACTTCAATTTCTTCTTCCTCAATTTCTTCAGTTTCATCATCATCATCATCATCATCATCATCATCGGATGTTAATTCTTCTTCAATTTCATCATCAGTTTTTTCTTGATCTTTTTGTTGTAATAATAATAATTGTTGTTTAACTAATTCTTGTTCTTTTAATTCTCTTTGTCTTTCTAATTCTTTTTTTTCTTTAATTAATTCTTGTTCAGTTGGTAATATATTTTTAACATATTCCTCCCATCTACGATGAGTATTTTGTGATGAAAAGAAATCATCTTTTGAAAGTCTTTGTGAATTTTTATCAGTTAATAAATGATTCTTTCTTTGTGAATTTGGAATGAAATTCTTGAATGTAAATTCACCCTTTTCATTCATATGACTTGACGACATTGTTGAGTTACTTTGACCTAAATTCATACTACCACGCTTACTAAAACTACCAAATCCAAACGATGGTGGTGATTGTGCTGTTGTTGATGATTGTTGTGATGTTTGTGATTGATTTAATGATGTTGATGATAATTGTTGTTGTTGTTGTAATAAATTATTTGTAGATGGTAATGATGATGATGGTGGTTGTGGTTGCGGTGGTAGTGAAGATGATGGCGGATTAAAAATGGATGTCAATGAAGCACCACTTGATGTATTTTGTAAAGATGTTGATAAATTGCTTGTACTTGTATTTGGACTTATATTATTATTATTATTACTGTTATTACTGTTATTTCCATTATTACTATTAAAAAGGTCAACGACTGAAATTTGTTGTTTTGATAATCTTGGAATTGAAATTGTCCTAAATAAAGCACCACTTTTTATACCAATTGAATTATGTGATGAATATTTTCTTAAAGAAGTTTCGAAACCACTACCACTATTACTTAAACTACCACTACTACTACTACCAATACTACCATTTTGCTGTTGTTGTTGATGTTGTTGTTGATGTTTTTTTTTTAAAGCTTCAGTTAATTTTTCATCAGAAACTGAGGAAAACCCTTTTCTACTAACTGTACCTATATGATTACTATTATTTGAACTTACTATATTGGAATGACTACTATTACCACTACTACTACTACTATTATTATTATTGTTAAAAAATTTTGCACCACTACTACTACTAATTGTACCTGTTGAATTGTTATGAAATTTATTTAAATTTGAAGTTGATAATGAATGTAAACCCATTTTACGACCTAATGTATTTGATGCTGCAAATGATGGATTGGTTTTTGCCAATTCATTCAATTTATCATTAATCTCTTTCTCTGATTCAATTCTTTCTTTTTCCATTTGTTTCTTTCTTTCTTCTTCCTCTTTTTTCAATTGTTTTTGTTGTTCATGTTTCTTTTGAATTGATTCATTCAATAGTTTTTTCCTTTCTTCTAATTTCTTTTGTTTCTCTTTTTTATGTGCATGATCTTT
>NC_007092.3:502241-517241 GCF_000004695.1 Dictyostelium discoideum AX4
AAGATTTCAGTCAAACAATTTTGCAAGTTGCTTCTGATTCTGCATATACTTCTGTCACATTTGATGCTTGTAATTTCCAAGACTTTGATTCAAGTAAAACTTCAAATGATTCAATGATTGATATAAATTCTAAATTAACACAACCAACACAGAATAATGTTACAAGCTCGTTTTCAATGTCTGGTTGTTCAATTAATGGAGCCAATTCTGGAAATAGTGAATTAATTATTACAGTTAATACGAATAATTATATTGAGAATGTACAAGGTAATTAATGCATTGTTAGCATTTTACAGTGAGAATGGGAGTCTCTTTGTGACTGATTCAAATTTCTCCAACTGCACCACCGTTGAGGGTATACTCTATTCCGCAGACTCAAGTTTAGGGTTAAGTTCATCTACATTCCAGAACAATAATGCTACCCTTACATCTGCCGTAGTATCTTATTCAGTGTCGATACAAAGTGCCAAACAATTCCAAATTAATAATTGCCAATTTATTAACAACAACGGATTGAAAGGGTCGGTTATCCTTCTTTTAGGCTCTGTTAATTTTATTTCCGCCACTGGTAACATTGTTAGCAATGTGTTTGATGGAAATAGCGCTGTGGGGGACGGGGGTGTAATATACACATATTCAATCCCACTTTTAATTATCAACAATACATTTAGCAACAACTATGCAGGTGGTGATGGTGCCATTATCTATGCAAATCATTCAAATACACAAATGACAAATTGTAACATCACAACCTCATCAAACAATATAGTTTTATTCTACTTATACAATTCAACATCTTATTTTACAAACGTTAATTCTGGTAACACTCCTAATGCCTTTTGATTCTTCAAATATTTACTTTTCTCAAGAACCAACTAACCTTGATCCATCAACTTCAGTAACTTGTAAAAACTGTATTGGTACTTTATTAGATAAAAATCAAGATTTCTGTCCAGTACCTACTACTTCAACAACCACAACAACAACAACAACTGGTTCTGCAGCTTTTATTAAAATCTCTAAATTATTTATTATTTTATCAATTGCCATTTCAATTATTTTAATCTAATAAAATAAAATAAAATACTTTTTTTTTTTTAATTTTTTATTTTTGACCCATTTAAATAAAATAAACAACTATCATCGGTTTTTAATTTTTTGTTTTTAATAATTTTATTTTTTTTTTATTTATTTTTTTTTTAATCGTTCAGGATCTGCGATTTAAATTGAGGTAAAAAAATTAAAAAAGTTGGCCAAATAATTTGACCTGTTTTCTATATATTGCTAACCTTATTGGATTATCGTTCTTTTTATTTCAACTTTTTTTTTTCTATTTCTCATTTTCAAAATAAAGACTACCAATAATTTGACAATAATATAGAATTCCTCTTTTTTTTTTTTTTTTTTTTTTTTTTTTTTTAATCACATCATAAATCTAAGCAATAAGTTTTAATTTTGTTTTTTTCTTAATCAATTGATATACAAAATATATTATTATCATTATTAATATTCTTTTTCTTTTTCTTTTTGTTGTTGTGGTTGTTGTTGTTTTTGTCTTAATAGTTGTAAATCTAAAGTCAACTCTTCATTTTTTAAATTTAATAATTTAATTTCCTTTTCACTTGCATCCAATTTATTTTTCATTAATACTACCATTGTATGAATTTCTTTAAATTGTTTAATTAAATGTTGTTTTTCTGATTGTTCTTGTTGAATATTTCTATTTAATTCAGTTATAATCTCTTTATTACCAGATAATTGATTCTCAAATTTTTGAATCTTTTTTTCAATTTCTAATTGGTATGGTTCAAATAAATTTTGAAATGATGTAAATTCATTCTTTATATCCATATACCTTTTTTCAAATATTATTTCTATTTGATTATTACTATTAACTTTTAAATCATCTTCTTTACAATCCATTTGTGCGTTTTGAAAAATGCGGATTGTTGACAAAAAAAAAAAAAAAAAAAAAAAAAAATGAATAAAAAAAAAAAAAAAGTTGAAAAGAAAAAAAATAAAATAAAAAAAAACTGGAAAAAAGGATAAGGAATTTTTGAGATATCTATAATTTTGTATTTTTTTTTTATTTTTTTTATTTTTTTTTTATTACTTTTTTTAAGAAATTTAATCCTATATAATTTTGATATATTTTTGATTAATTGAAACAGAGACCACTAAATATGATTGATCGATTGATTGGATTGGATTAATTAATTATTTATCTCATATGGTATTCTAAAGAAGAAGAACTTTTCATTAATTCACCAGCAAAGTTAAAATCTAATTTAATTTTAAGATCTCTTTGATTTTTATCAAATGGAGCACAATCCATAGTACCAGTAATGATTTCACCTTGTTGAATTTTAATATGATCTTCAAAATACATGATTGATTGTTTCCAATGAGTATATTTTGCTTTTGGTCCAGTTGAGAAACAAACTGGTTTATCGCCTTTTGAAAACTCAATATCAAAATATACAACAAATGCATGAATTAAATCGTCTCTTAATGCTTTTAATTTGAAATCTGATCTGAATTTTAATTCATCTTTTGTAATTGTCATAATATCAACAGTCTACAATAATATATATAAAATAAATTTAAAAAAAAAAAAAAAAAAAAATTAGAAATTTAAAATTAAAAATTATATGTAAATTTAAATAAACAAACCACACATACCAAAATACAACAATCATTTGTAACAATCATATTTGGTTGAACAACATCAACTAATGGTTCTTTGAGTGCAATTTCTCTAATACAACTCATATCAAAACCATAAACGTTATTCCAATCTGTAATTCAATTATTTTAAAAAAAGAAAAAGAGAAAAAAAAGTTAGTTACTGGTGTGTGTGAATTATGAATATTTTTTTTTTTTTTTTTTTTTTTTTTTTTTTTTTTTTTTTTTTTTTTTTTTTTTTTTTTTTTTTTTTTTAATTAAATTGAACTTACAATTAATTTTTTCTTCTTTATAATCTTGATCTTCAATAGCAGTGATATATAAACTTGCTTTATCTGGAAGAATTACACCACCTGGTACTAAATATTTATCACGAGCGTAGAGTACAGTATCTAACATACCTTCGTATAACATGAAATAACCCATCCATTCACTGATGATGATATCGACTTTATCAACTGGTAATACGACTTCTTCCATTTTACCTTTAATTAAAGTGATGGTTTTATCGAAATTATTGGCTGTAATAATCTTTTGAGCAATTGGTAACATCTCTGAATTGTCAACACCAATTACCATCTTTGCACCTGCTTGAGCTGCAAACATACATAAAATACCTGTACCACAACCAACATCAAGTACAACTTTACCTTCAAATAATTTTCTATTATTAATAATTGCTCTTCTATATGCTAATGTTCTAACTTCATCTTTTAACATTTCCTAAAAAAAAAAATAAAAATAAAAATAAAAATAAAAAATAAAGATAAAAATAAAAAAGAAATTAATACTTTATTTACTATATTTGGTAATAATAATAATAATAATAAAAAAAAACTTACTTCGTGAATACCAAAATGTGAATATGAATCAAAATAATAGTCAGCACTTGACATTTGATTGATTTTTTCTAAAGCATCAACATTTTTATTGGTTTCTGTCATTATTATCTATATATAATTTTTTGGATTAATTATAACAATGTATAAAAATAAAATAAAATTTTCGGAAAAAAAAAAAAAAAAATAATTTCGTTTTTTTATCTTTTTTTCAATTTCCAAAAAAAAAAAAATTAAAATTAAAATTATTTTTAATAAAATTTTCTAAACGTTTCGATTTCAACCGAAAAAAAAAAAAAAAAAAAAAAACGAATAGTTAATTCATTTCTTTAGCTATCAAACGAATATCTTTTCCTCTTTTTCAATCAATTTAAAATTTTAACTATCGTAGTTTATTTTTTCCAACTGATTTCTTTCTTTCTTTTTTTTTTTTTATTTTTTTTTTTTATTTTTTTTATTTTTATTTTTATTTTTATTTTTATTTTTATTTTTGTTTAGGGGTTGGGGAAAATGAAATGTTTGGACCAATAAAATAATAATTATTATTAATCTTATTTGTAAAGATTTATTCATTATTCAACTTTTTTTATTTTTATTTTATTTTATTTTATTTTTTATTTTTTATTTTTTTATTTTTTATTTTTGGTTCTTAAAGATGTGATTCTTTTATAAAAAAAAAAAAAAAAAATTCCTTTTTGTGATTGTGATTCTATTTTAAGCCAACAAATTTTTATTTTCACTTTTTTTTTTTTTTTTTTTTATATTTTTTATATTTTTTAATTTTAATTTTAATTTTAATTTTAAATTTTTTAATTTTTTTTTTTTTTAACAATTCAAGTCTTTAAAGTCAAAGCACACAAACAACCCCCTTTTTTTTTTTTTTTATGTATTATAATTTGGAAAAAAAAAAAAAAAAAAAAAAAAAAAAAAAAAACCATTTAATATAAATGTATAATAATAATAATGGTGGGTTGGATGGTGAAGAAGATGATTTAAGGCAATATCATGATGGTGATGGTGGTATTGGTATTGGTGTAAATAATGAAGAAATAAAGAATGAACGTAATTTTATAGATGATGAAGAATATGATGATAATAATTTTAATAATGATGATGAAATTATAAAAAAAGATATCAACAACAATAATAATAATAATATCAATAATAATGAAATAAATAATTCAAATGAAATTGGTACTACTAGTAGTAATAATAATAATAATAAAAATAATAATAATACAACTATTGATGATGGTCATTTATCAACATTAAAACAATTTACATTTAGATCAGTATTAGTTGGATTAATAATTGGAGGTATGTTATGTTTTTCAAATATGTATTATGGTTTACAATCTGGTTTCATTACTATGGGATCATTACAATCAACATTATTAGGATTTCTATTTTTTAAAGTATTTGCAAAACATTTTCAAATTAGATTCAATCAATTTGAAAATGTTTTATTACAAACCGTTGCTGTTGCAACGGCAACAATGCCATTGGCAGGTGGTTTCGTTGGTATCATACCTGCTTTAAAAATGTTATATGATGATGAAATTAATAATAAGGGTGTAAATAACAGTACAGCATCATTAGGATCGTCGGGATCGTCGTCGGAATTGGTTGGAGAATTACCAAATTATTTTACATGGTGGGGATTGCTATTGTGGTCTTTTTCAATAGCATTTTTTGGATTATTCTTTTCAGTACCATTACGTAAACAGACTATATTAGTTGAGAAATTGAAATTTCCATCTGGCGCTGCAACTGCACAGATGATTAAAGTTTTACATAATTTAAAAGATACAGAAGTGCATTCAGAAATGTTGGTAAAGGAAATACATGGTGGTGGCAGTGGTGCGATAGAGAATTTAGGCGATGGTATACAGTTGATTGAGGATTCACCAAGGGGTCATTATCATGATGTTGGTGGAGAAGATGATGATTTATTAACATATGATGAGAAACAAATAAAGATTAAAAAGAGTTGGGATAAGAAAGTTAAGGTGTTGTTTTACTCGTTTTTAGTTTCATTCATTTACACAATGTTAAGTTATTTCTTCCCAATTTTATCATCGATACCAATATTTGGAAATTATGTAAAGAGCACCTTCTTTTGGACATTGACACCATCTTTTAGCTATGTAGGTCAAGGCATGATTATGGGCACAAGAACGGGTGTTTCTACACTACTCGGTGCAATCATTGGGTGGGGTATACTCGGACCAATTGCAAAGGCTTCCGGGTGGGTGGTAGCGGATCAGTCGAAATCAGCCGCATTGAATGGTGTGAAGGGGTGGGTGCTTTGGATATCTTTGTTCATCATGTTGGCCGAATCGTTGGTGTCATTGTCGGTGTTGATCATTAGGATGCTGTTGATAAAGTTTGGCGTGATAAAGAACCATAATGGCAAGTTTAGCGATGCCCAATGCGTTGACCCCGCACCACCTTCACAGAGGGTGCCCCATGCTTGGTGGATTGCAGGCACTATCGCTTCGGGTGTATTATGTGTGGTCATCGTTTCACCCTTGTTTGGAATCAAGGTATATGAGACTGTAATTGCGGTGGTGTTAAGTTTGCTTACAAGTATATTGGCAGTACGTGCATTGGGTGAAACTGACATTAATCCAGTTAGTGGTATTGGTAAAATCTCTCAAATTCTATTCGCAGTCATTTCACCAAAGAATATTTTAGCAAATTTAGTAGCTGGTGCAATTGCAGAAGGTGGTTCCCAACAAGCTGGTGATATGATACAAGATTTAAAAACTGGTCATTTAATTAAAGCTTCACCACGTGTACAATTCTATGGTCAATTAATTGGTTCATTCTTTTCAATCATTTTCGCTGTTGCAGCTTATCAATTATATTCCCATGCCTACACTATACCATCAGTGGATGGACTACAGGCACCAACTGCTGCTGTTTGGTTAAATATGGCTAAATTGGTTAATGGTGGAGAATTGGCTCATAATGTATTACCATTTTGTATTGTATTGGGTGTATTGGTATCATTAATTCCAATTGCTGAAGCATTTAATCCAAATCTTGAATATTATTTACCAAGTGGTATCGCTTTAGCAATTGGTTTCTATCAAACTCCAAATTATTCAATCGTTAGAGCCATTGGTGCTTTTGTTCAATGGTATTGGTTTAGAAAAAATAGTCATTCATTTAGAGAATATGGTATTATAGTTGCCTCTGGTTTCGTTTTAGGTGAAGGTATAACTTCAATTTTTACTGCTATAATGACAATTACTCATGTACCTCAATTTAAATAATTATAAAATAAAATAAAATAAAATTAATATTAATAATAATTCAAAAAAAAAGAATAATAAAAAAAAAATCAAATTATTATTTTGGTTTCATAATTAATATAAAATTTTTTTATTTTATTTTATTTTTTAAAAATCTATTGAAAAGTATTATGATTTTAAATTTGAAATTGCAGATAAAACAATTAGTAGAAATAAAATTTTAGAATTAATTAAAAATGAACCAAATAATAATTGTGTGACATATTGGAATCAATGGTAAAGCAAAACTAAATGGTAAATTGGTAGATCGATTAGATTTACATTTAATACAAATTGAAAATAATCCAAAAGATAAATTCATTTTCTTTAATCTTTTCGCCTATATGAAAGAAATTTCAAATTTAGAACAAGTAACTTTATTAAATAGTCAAGTGCTTACATTAAGAGAATGTTTAATTAGAGAAATTGGTAATAATCCATCATATGTTCAATCATATTTGGCATTATTCTCATTAATATATCATTTAATTGATGATACATTTGAAGTGGATTGGTATAAATTCAATAAAAATGGTAAATTAGTTAAAGATATTGAATTAAAGTTAATAAAATTAAATTAATTGTAATGGCATTTACTGTAGATGATACAAATAGACATGTATTAAATTTATTTTCATTTTTTTCTATGGAATCAAATGGTCATTTCCTAGGAGGTATTAGAATTATACCTTTTATTATAAACTGGAATAATTTCATTGAAAATAGAGATTTTCACCCACAATCAATTTAATAAATACAATCAATTGTTTGTAGAGTATAAAGATATTATAATAAAACATTATTATAAAGAAATAGAAAATGATCATGAAGATAGCTTTTGTGAATTTCATTCAGAATTAAATAATATTACACTAGATAATGAAAAAGTAATTATCAATGGTAGATCGTACGGAAAGAATAGGTAATGACTTTTTAAAAGTGCAATATGTAAAACAGAACGTAGACCAAGATATTTTGAATCAGATTTATTTTTATTCGATCCAAATAAATCTTTATTAGATATACAACATGAAGTAATGACATTTTCCAATGACATTATGTTTGATTACTTAAATCAAACATTTGATCTAGGCTTAAAAAATTATGAAAAAAGATTGGATATGGTATTTTGTTTAAATACGATAATTTCAATGGATCCATTATGCTCTTTAGCATATTTAAAATTAGGTATTGAAATGTACAACTTTAATAAATTTAAAACGCGAAGAAGAATTTCCATTTTACTAACGTCAAAAACAATTCATTACTTGTAAAGGTGAGATTAGCAGTGGAAATGGATTCAAATGAAATTCAATTTGGTAAAACAAAGAAACAAATTTTATTATCAATAAATGAAAAAGATGAAACATTCTCTAGAGCATACGGTGAACTATCAACATTATTATCAATTGAAACTCAATATGATAAAATTATTGAAATAATGGTTATAGCAATTAAATTTGAAAGTGATATTGTTATTAAATCAAATCATTATTATAAATTATCACAATATTTAAAAGATAATAATGAAAAAGTTAAACTTGATGATGGATCAATCATGAATAAACAACAATTATTAGTAGAATCAATTGAATTAACTCCACTTTCAAATAAACATTCATTAGCTTATTACTCATTAGCAAATTTATTAACAAATCCAACTGATACAATTGAATTATTTGGTGAAAGCTATACTCAAAGTAAATTATTTGAATTGGCTTTAGAAAATAAATATACTCTCTCACTCAATCAACTTTTTAAAATTAAAATCAATCAAATTTTTAAGTAATTTAAAAAATCTTTTCAAATATATAGAATAAATCCAGAAATATATAATTAATAAAAACGGTTGAAAACAATAAAAATAATCTAAATGAATCTTTTTAATTATCTTTTTTTTTATATAAAATATATTCCCTTTCGTTTAATTTAATTAAAAAGGTCCCTAAATCTTGTTTTAGAAAATAAAAAAAAAGAGATAGATCTTTTTTTTTTTTTTATTTTTTAACTAATCTGGATTAAAAAGAAAATTATCAAAAGAAAATAAATTGTTTCTTTTTTGGGTATCTGATAAACATTTTTATTATTTTGTTGATTGAATTGGTATGTATGCGTATATTTTTTTTTTTAATGTAAAACACGTGAATTTAAATATTTCAAACAAATAAATTATACTTTTCCTTTTTTTGTTATTACTTTACATTTTGTATTTTTTGTTAAATATGATATTTCATTGAAATCCCAAAATGCAAAAATATTAATTGATTCAAGCGTTGTATTTTGGTCGAGCATTGATACAATAGATTTAGTAATTAAATCTATATTTGTATTTGTATATTCATTTTCATAATCTTCTAAATTAAGGTCAAGTGTAAAAGTTTTAATTGTTTTTATTATTTGCAAGTGAATTCATTAAATCATTTAAAAAATTTTCGTTGTATAAACCATTTTCATCCCACTCACATTCCTTGGTGCTTCTACAATTATGAGTAATTGATAAATTTGTAATTGTTGAATTTGTTGATAATAATTTTAAACATTGATTCCATAGAGACATTGAATATGGTGGTATTGATATATATGAATTCTCTCTATCAATAGATTTGATTATCTTCATTAATACCATTATCAATATAAAATTTAATATCACCATGAACTTCAAATCCCATTCCTTCATCATCATCATCATAACCGGGATATCCAAAATCTATAAATTTAAAATTATCCATTTTATTAAAATCTAATTCTATTTTATCTTTATTAAAACCATGACTATCTCTTTTATAATTTTTATAAATTTGATTCTCATAGATTGAAGATATAAAATGAAATTGAAGGTCGAATTTGAGTGTATGTAAATTTGGTGATTGTAAAAATCTATATTATGGTATGAAGTCATCATTGATTTCTACACTTTCATAGTTTTGATTTAATTTTGAAATTGAGTGATATTGTTGAAGATGTGGTGTCCCTTGATCTGAGCAATCAATAGATTTTAATTTCAAATGTTTTGGATATAATTCTTTAATCATGTCATAAACGAATCCATAGGTTGTTTCATATTCAATATCAAAATCAACTTCAAATAGATTTGTTTTAAATTTGAATTCTTCTTTTTCAATATATTCTAAATCTAATTAAAAAATCAATTGCATCAATGCTCGATCAAAATTCAACACTTGAATCAATTTCTATTTATCCAGCTATAAAATTCAAAGAAATGTCAAATTTAACAAAAAATACAAAATGTAAAATAATAACTTGATAAAGAAGAACAACAAATAATACAAATAAAAAATAAAAAAAAAAAAAAATAAAAAAAATACTTTTCTGACTCTAAAGATTTTAGAAAGTAATTCATATGAATTTACAGAGTACCATGTTTTGTGTGATGAGAAGGTGGAGTGTCGTTACCATTCCAAAGAGTATAATATTAATTTTTATTTATAGAATTTAATTTAAAAAAAAAAACCAAAAAAAAAAAAGATTTGATTCTCTACAAACTGATTTTGACAAATTGATTCTAAATTGTTCCATTTGGTTTCAAATTGTTTCAAAATTTTTTTTTTAGATCTATTTATATTATCACCTCCATAACAAAATAACATTGAATTGGTTGGATTCAATTGGTCTACCACTAAACTTTTAACTTGTTCTAGTTGATCCAATAAATGAACAATTTAATTTTTCTAATGATTGTTTATTTTTGTGTAATCATTACAAACCAAAATTTGCTCTCTATAACTTTTTTTTTTTTTTTTTTTATATTCCGTAATAAACTCGTTTTTTAAAAATCTTTTCACTTTTTTTTTTTGTTTGCATTTTTTTTTTTTTTTTTTTTTTTTTTTTTTTTTTTTTTAGTTTTTAAATGAAATATAATGTTAAGATTACCATCAAATAGCTTTAATAAAACTAAATCATTTTTAAGTAAAAAAAATGATTTGTATAAATATTTTAATCAACTCAATAGTGGTTTAAATAATTTTAATAGTATTAATCTTACCACCACCACCACACTCACCACCACAACCACCACAACCATTGCTGTACACAGTAAACACACTTTATTTAATAATAAAATAATACAACAACAACAACAACAGCAACATCAATCATATAGATTTTTTTCGACTGAAATAAATTCTAAATTAGGAGTACCAAAATCAGCAGCAACAACAGCAGCAACAACAACAACAACAACAACAACAAACAGAAAAAAGTCATTCTTACCAAAAAATTTAAAAGAATTTATTATATCATCACAAGAATTCAAATTTCTTGATAAAAAATCAAAAATCAAATTTTATAATAAATTTACAAATGATAAATTAAAATCAACTAATCAATTTGAAATTTTAAAATCGATTGATGAAAATCCAAAAGAACAATTAAATTTCTTTAATCTATTTCTACAATTTATTGTAACCATTAAAGAAGATCATATTCATTTATTAAATGGTGAAATTGTAACATTAAAAGATTGTTTAATTAGAGAAATTGCAAATAATCCAAATCATGTTGAATCATATTTAGCATTATTCTATTTAATAGACCAAGATAATGTTACTATTAAATACTATTATAAACAACAACAACAACAACAACAACAACAACAACAACAACAACAACAACAACAACAACAACAACAACAACAACAACAACAACAACAACAACAACAACAACAACAACAACAACAACAACAAGAAGAAGGACAAAACCAACTTGATCAAGATAGCTTCACAGTGGAATATAATAAAATTGATTTATTTGAAAAGGCGTTTTCAATTGATAAAGATAATAAACATATATTAGAAATACTAAATCAACTTGTAAAAATTAGTAGCCTCAATTTTACAAAAAAAGATCTATCAAAATTATTAGAAACTGATAACGATAGTAGTAGTAATAGTAGTAATAGTAATAGTAGTAGTAATAGTAATAGTAAAAGTAGTAGTGGTTTATTAACATATGAAAAGTTTAAAGGTATTGATTATGATTCAACAAAATACAGAGAATTTCAAATTATTTCAGGTTCATTAGGTTTATTAAAAAATGGAAAAAAACAAGAACTTTATAACAGAATTGAAAATCATTTATTATCAATAAAAGCAAAACAAGATAAAGAACGTCAAGAAAAAGAAGAACTAGGAAAAAAGAGAATAGAAAAAAATCAACTAAAAAAAGAACGATATGAAATAGAACAACAAAGAAAACAACAAGAAATGCTACAAATTCAAAAAGAATATCAAATACAACAACAAAAACTACAACAACAAAAACAACAACAACATCAACAACAACAACAAAAACAACAACAACCAAATAATCAAATTCCAAAAACATCTTTTGTTAATCATAGAGTAAATTATGAAAAATTAAGAGAACAAAAAGAAATTGAGGTTGAAAAAAATAGACAAGCATTTTTCTTAAAAATAGCACAAGAAAGAGAACAACAAAAGCTTGAAAGAATGCAAAAAAAAATAGAAAAACATTTAGTGAAACAACAAAAAAGAATAGAAGAACTTGCAGAAAAAGAAGAACAACAAATAGTGGAGGAAAAAATGCATTTAGGACATCTACAATCACAAGAAGAAAAACTACTATTACATACTGAGCAAGTACAAGTTCTTCCAGAGTCATCAAGTGAAATTCAAGAGACTTCAATTTTCGTTAATAGAAGGATCGATTATGAAAAAATACAGACACAACAAGAAAGTAATGAAAAAAAAAACAAAAAATAGAAAAATCAAATTTTATTATTTATATTAATAAAAATAATAATAATAAAAATATTAAAAATTCAAAATAAATTATTTAATGGTGTGTGGTATGTTTTTTTGGTTATAATTAATTTCTTTTTTTGTGGGTGACCCTCAGATTTTTTTTTTTTTTTTTTTTTTTTTTTTCAAGAAACAAAATGGAATTCGGTGAATTTTTAGATATTTATTTTTTTTTTTTAAGTTTTTTTGGTTTTTTTAAATATTAAAAGTTGGACCATATCCTAATTTTTTTTTAATTTTTTTTTTTTTTTACATTTTAAATTATTTCCATTCACATTTTATTTTTTTTTTTTTATAACATTTTATTTTTTAAATAAAAAAAAAAAAAAAAAAAAAAAAATGAATAAATTATTCAATAATTTAAATAAATCAAAATTATTATTTATTAATAATAATTTTAAAAATAGTTTTAATAATATAAAAAAATTTTATAATAATCAGTCCACCACCACCACATCTACATTTAATAATAAAAATACTAGTATTTTATTTAAAAATAAACAATCACAACAAGTATTTAATTTTTCAACAACAAATTCAAACCTATCATCATCAACAACAATATCAACAAAAACATCAGAAATGAAACCAGAAACAAATGAGTTTATGTACATTGGTAAACGTGATGAATTTTTTGAAAAAGAAATATTTTCAGATTTTAATAAAAGTAATCCAAATTCAAATTATTATACTTTTAAATTTCAAACTGCAGATGCAACAATTAATGAAAAAGAAATTTTAGAATCAATTAAAAATGAACCAAAAAATAATTTCTATTATCAACAATTAGGTGCACATATCGGAGTTAATGGTACTACAATACTAAATGGTAAAGTTGTAGATACATTGGATTTATATTTAATACAAGTTGAAAATAATCCAAGAGAGAGAAATGTATTTTTTAGTCTTTTTGTATATATGAAAGAATATGCAAATTTAGAGCAAGTAACATTATTAAATGGTGAAACCGTTACATTAAAACAATGTTTAATTAAAGAGATTGCAAATAATCCAAACAATATTGAATCACATATACTTTTATTCACATTAATGGATCATTTAGTTGAAGATACTGTTGAAATTTTTTATTACGTTGATTCATTAACAAATGAGGAATTTAAACCAACTTTTGATCAATTGGATATTAATATCGATGCAGAGGGTGTCACAAGTAAAATGATTGGCGAGGATAAGGTTTTAGTTAAAAAATTAAGAAAATTAGATTTACTTTCAAATGTAATGGCAATTGATAGATATAATGCAAGAGCATTAGATATATTAAATTTTATAATGATGGAAGGAAATCCAGAAATTTATATTGGTAAACATTTATTAACAACTTATGAAGTATGTCATAATAATTATATAATTAATAGAGACCACGATCCATTATCAATCTATTATTATTCAGAGCAATTAAATCCATGGTATGCAGTTTTTATAACTGAAAGAAGTGATGAAGTTTCAAAATTATCATTATTAGTTGAAGGTATTAACAAATTCCCTGATTTTCCAAATTTTTATTTTAGACTTGCATCAATTTTAAATAATGATTATCAATATGTTAAATTTAAAAAAAGTTCAAATAATCATCATGATGACGTTGATGGTAATGAAGAATTTATTGAAATGAATAGAAATGATTTATTAAGAACAGGATTTAATTTAATTAAAGAAAGAATAGAATTCTATTCAATGGCTGATTTGGGTGAGTATTATTATGAATTTGCTCGTTATTTAGGTTTGAATGATACTGTAAAATTTGTAGATTTAAATGATACTGTTGAAAAGGAATTTACTAGAAAACAATTATTTATAAAATCAATTGAAGCTTTGGAAGGTTCATTCGATGTACCAATTCATGAATTGTTATTATTAATGACACCAGATGAAACTGTAACCATTTATGGAAAACCTCATTCAATAATTGATGTAGCTAACATTCCACATTATAGTGGAACTGTTGAGAAAGTACTTGCAATTGTCTATAAAAATCATAATAATATTGACCAATTTAAAAAGTATAATGAAATATATTTAAAAAAAAGGGTTAAAGTAATTGAAAATTTCATTTCAGCAATTGAAAATAGTCCTATCGTCACTAGCAATTACACTGCCTTGGGTACTATTATTGAAAAGGATGAAAAGGTCACTATAAATGGTAAACCATTAGGAAGGGTTGATTTATTCCTTTGTGCAATTCAATCAAATCCAAATGATACTGGTCCTTATCATAAATTAGCTAGAGAATTGCCATATATTGATTCAACGATTACTCTATTAGATGGTACAATTAAAAATAAAGTTAATTTACAAGCTGAAACATTTTTATATAATCCACATTCATTATAT
Organism: Dictyostelium discoideum AX4; assembly: GCF_000004695.1. Classification (NCBI taxonomy): domain Eukaryota; phylum Evosea; class Eumycetozoa; order Dictyosteliales; family Dictyosteliaceae; genus Dictyostelium; species Dictyostelium discoideum. The sequence goes on from NC_007092.3 coordinate 517,197, forward strand.
GATTATGCAACTCAATCAATTCCTCAATTTGGAAATTTTGATGAT
>NC_007092.3:522241-611278 GCF_000004695.1 Dictyostelium discoideum AX4
ATTTCAAATCCTATAAATAATAATTGTAATAATAATAATAATAATAATAATAATAATAATAATAATAATAATAATAATAATAACAATAACAATAATAATAATTATACAAATGGAACTTTTTCACCTGGATTTGGTAATTTTAAATTGGATTCAAATTCTTCTCCACTTTTAACATCAATTCAAAATCAACAACATTTATTGCCAATTAAATCACACCAACAACTACAACAACAACAACCACAACAACAGTCTAATTCATCATCAATAAATATACAACAACAACAGCAACAACAACAGCAACAACAAAAAATAGATGGAGAATTTAAAGGAAAAGGATTAAGCAATTCAATTGAAGCTCAATTATTTTCAGAAGAGGAGGAGGGATTGTCATCAGATTCTGAAGAGTATGAAGAAACTGACACTTTTAGCGATAATGATGAGGATCATTCTTCACCTGATACTACCACAAATACATTTAATAGTAATAACATCACCATTAATAATAATAATAACATTAATAATAATAATAATAATAATAATAATAATAATAATAATAATAATAATAATAATAATAATAATAATAATAATAATAATAATAATACATATGATGATGATAAGAATAATGATAATGACAATAATAATAAAAATAAAAACAATAAAAATAGTAATAATAAAAATAATTTAGAATTCTTTACAATTGTTGCATCAGTGCCATACGAAACGGATTCAATGTCATCACCAACAATAATAAATTCAAATCCTTTCCAAAGAGATGAATATTGTACTGGTTCAGTAGATACTCCAGTTACTCATCTCGAGCCATCTTATATAACTAAAACTACAACTGTAAAAACTACTACCACAACTAAAAAGATACCTCAACAACAACAACAACAACAAAATAATCAGATTGAAAATAGTAAATCAATAGTTGAGTCAGATATAAAACAACTACCATTTGATCAACAATCACATCAAAATCAACAACACCAAAATTCCACACCAAGAAGTTTTAATCTTTCCCCAAAGTTTAACTCTTCAACATGTACTGTAAATAGAACTCCAGTTGATAACAATGCAAGCGATTTAAAATCAAGTTTGGATATGAGAAGATACTCTAGAGATTTAATACCAACCAAAATCACAACATAATTCTTTATATATTAATAATTTTTGTATAATTTATAATATCAATTAAAATAAAAAAATAATCAAAGATAATCAAAAAATAAATCTTTATTTTTTACAATTAAATGTAAACAAAAAATTAAAAAAAAAAAAAAAAAAAAAAGTTATTTATAAATTTGATATTTCAAGGAATGATTGAAATTATCTCTTGTCTGATTTGAGTTTTTTATTTTACAGCATTTTTGGAAAAAAAAAAAAAAAATAAATATTTTATTTTTGGATTTGGTGATATTACTATTCTTGTTCTTTTTTTTATTGTAATTGGAAATAGAGATAATTATTTTTTGTTTTTATGATTGTTCATTATTTTACATTTTGTATTTTTTTTTAAATTTGGTATTTCATTGAATTCTGAAATTGGAATAATATAAATTGATTCAAGTGTTGTATTTTGATCGAGCATTGATACAATTGATTTGGTAATTAAATTAATATTCTTTGTTTCAGATTCATAATAACAAATAGTAAAATCAAGTGTTAAATTTTTAATTGTTTTATTATTTGCAAGTGAGTTCATAAAATCGTTTAAAAAGTTTTCATTGAATAAACTATTTTCATCCCATCCACATTCACCACCACAATCATGAGTAATTGATAAATTTGTAATTGTTGAATTTGTTGATAATAGTTATAAACATTTTTTCCATAGAGACATTGAATATGGTGGTATTTCTACACATGCAATTATCATGATCCCTAAATGAAAAATAGATTTGGTAATCTTCATTTTTTCAAAAAAAAAAAAAAAAAAAAAAAAAATTTAAAATAAAACATTTGTGTTGTAGGGAATTTTCAATAAAATTTCACCATTGTTGTAGGGAATTTAAAAAAAAAAAAAATCAAATTTAAAAAAAAAAAACCCAAAAATCTCTCTGTTTTTTAATTTTATTTTTTTTATTTTATTTTATTTAATTTATAAAAATGAAATGGAATTTGAATACTATTTTTTTATTTTTTTTTTTTTATTTTTATGATTATTCTTTATTTATTATGTAAATATTTTACATTTTGTATTTTTTGTTAAATTTGATATTTCTTTGAATTCTGAAGTTGGAAAAATAACAATTGATTCAAGTGTTGTATTTTGATCGAGCATTGATGTAATTGATTTTTTTAAATTTATAATGTCTGTTTCAGCATCATAATAACTAAGAGTAAAATCAAGTGTTAAATTTTTAATTGTTTTATTATTTGCAAGTGAATTCATAAAATCATTTAAAAAGTTTTCATTGAATAAACTATTTTTATCCCATCCACATTCACCACCACAATTATGAGTAATTGATAAATTTGTAATTGTTGAATTTGTTGATAATAGTTTTAAACATTGATTCCATAGAGACATTGAATATGGTGGTATTTCAATACATGAATTATCTTGATCACTAAATGAACAATAGATTTGGTCATCTTCATTAATACCATCACCAATAGTATCACCTTGGAAATTAATAAAATTTCTAAAATTAAAATTATCCATTTTATTAAAATCAAATTCTGTTTTATCACCACCAAATTTACTATTATCATAGATTGAAGATATAAAATGAAATTGAAGGTCGAATTCGAGTGTATGTAAATTTGGTGATTGTAAAAATCTATAAAGTGCATATAATGGTATGAAGTCACCAAGGATTTCTACACTTTCATAGTTTTGATTTAATTTTGAAATTGAGTGATATTGTCGAAGATGTGATTCTCCTGCATCAGAGGAACTAAAGGGTGTTATTTTTAAATATTTTGGATTTAATTCTTTAATCATTTCATACACGAATCCATAGGATGTACCTTCTTCATAATCATATTCAACTTCAAATAGATTTGTTTTAAATTTGAATTCTTCTCTTTCAATATGTTCTAATATTTTGGGTTGATATGGTTTAAAGCAAGCCAAATCCAATTCAAAATTAATTATTATATCTTTATTATTTAATTTGTTTAAATATGTTAAAACCCATACTGAATTTTTGAACGAATATTCATTGTCATATGAACATCTAACATTAACAGTTTCTAATGATTTTAAACTATTCATATAATTAATTGATTTGTTATTTATTTTAAAGTAATCAATTATTATTGTTTTAATTAAATCATTAGGAACTAATTTAAATTTGCTATTATTATTATTATTATTATTATTATTATTATTATTATTATTATTATTATTATTATTATTATTATTATTATTATTATTATTATTATTATTATTATTATTATTATTATTATCTAAATAAACATGTGGAATATAATGATTGAAAAGTATTTGAGAATTTTTAAACCAATTCCAATTGACAAAAGAATACTTTTTTATTTTATTTTTTATAAAGCCATCTGTTTTTAATTCTTCATATAATAAATATATTCAAAAAAAAAAAAAAAAAAAATAATTATTTTGTGATATTTTTGCTGAATAAATGTATTCCAAAAAAAAAAAAACCAAAATATCTTTTCAAAAAAAAAATATCCACCAGGTTTATTATTCCAAAAAAAAAAAAATAAAAAAAAAATAAAAATAAAAAAAAATAAAAAATTTTATTCTTGATATATTATTTTTATTAAATGTTTTGTCACCAAAGACAGAATAAAAAAAAAGTAATATATGAATGGAGAAAAGAATTTGAAACAATAATTGATTTTGAAACTTTCATAGTTTTGATTTAATTTAATTTCTAAAAAAATAAAATGATCAAAAGAATTGGATATAAAATTCAGAATTATTAATTTTTTTTTTTTTTTTTTTTTATATATTTATAACGATGGGTCATTATTTGATTGGTTATTATTTTACATTTTGTATTTTTCTGAAAAAGTAATATACTTTAGTATTTATTGTTAAATTTGATATTTCTTCGAGTCCTGAAGTTGGAATAATAATAATATAAATTGATTCAAGTGTTGTATTTTGATCAAGCATTAATATAATTGATTTAATATTTTTTGTTTTTTATTTTACATTTTGTATTTTTTGTTAATTTTGATATTTCTTCGAGTCCTGAAATTGGAATAGTAATATAAATTGATTCAAGTGTTGTATTTTGATCGAGCAATGATACAATAAAATATTTGCCTCCAATATTACAAAAAGAAAAATTAAGTGTTAAAGTTTTAATTGTTTTATTATTTGCAAGTGAATTCATTAAATCATTTAAAAAGTTTTCATTGAATAAACTATTTTCATCCCATCCACATCCACCACCAATATTATGAGAAATTGATAAATCTATAATTGTTGAATTTGTTGATAATAATTTTAAACATTGATTCCATAGAGACATTGAATATGGCGGTATTTCTTGACGTCTAAATCTACCACAATATGCTAGATCATCTTCATTAATGCCATAATCAATATAATCTTCAATATAATCACTATCAAAATAATAATTTTGGGAATATTTTTTTTTAAAATCAATAAATTTAAAATTATCCATTTTATTAAAATCTAATTCTATTTTATCACCACTATATACACTATTATCATCTCTATTACCATCGCAATCACTATTATTATTATTATTATTATTATTATTATTATTATTATTATTATTATTATTATTATTATTATTATTTTTAATTTGATTATCATAGATTGAAGATATAAAATGAAATTGAAGATCGAATTTGAGTGTATGTAAATTTGGTGATTGTAAAAATCTATAAAGTGCATATAATGGTATGTAGTCACAAATGATTTCTACACTTTCATAGTTTTGATTTAATTTTGAAATTGAGTGATATTGTGGAATATGTGATGCTCCTATACTTGTGTTACTAAAGGGTATTATTTTTAAATATTTTGGATTTAATTCTTTAATCATTTCATAGAGGTATCCATAGGCATTTGTATCTTCATCATCATATTCAACTTCAAATTTATTTGTTTTAAATTTGAATTCTTTTTCAATATTTTCTAAATTGGTTGACTCTTCAGAGCTATACAATCCTAATTTGAAATTAATTATTAAATCTTTATTATTTAATTTATTTAAATATGTTAAATCCCTTATTGAATTTGTGAATGAACATTCATAGTCTTCTAAACTTTCTACACTAATAGTTTCTAATGATTTTAAACTATTCATATAATTAATTGATTTATTATTTATTTCAAAATAATCAATTATTATTGTTTTAATAAAATCATTATGAACTAATTTAAATTTGTTATTATTATTATTATTATTATTATTATTATTATTATTATTATTATTATTATTATTATTATTATTATTATTATTATTATTATTATTATTATTATTATTATAAAAATGTGGAATAAAATGATTGAAAAGTTTTTGAGAATATTTAAACCAATTCCAATTGACCAATGAATAGTTTTTAATATTATATTTTATTATATTATCAATTTGAAATTCTTCATATAATATTTGTTTTTGAATTATTAAAGGTAATACTATTATTTTATTATTATCATTATTTTCTGATAGATTTGTTTTGAGTTTTTTATTTGTTGTTTCGTCCTCCATTTTTTTTTTTATAAAAAAAAAAAAAAAAAAAAAAAAATTTTCTTTTTAGAAAAAAAAAAAAAAACGATTGGGATATTTGAGTTGGGTTTGATAGGTGGTATTAGAAATAAGGGTAAATTTCAGCATTAAAGTGGTGAAAAGTAATTTTGTGCGGCGCTGTGGGTTTTTTTTTTTTACTTTAATTTTTTTATTTTAGATTTTAGAAAAAAAAAAAAAAAAATAAAAAAAAAAATTTAAAAAAAAAAAAAAAATAAAATTCCCATGCTTTTTAACCTCTATTTTTTTATTTTTTTAGGAAAGCTGCTAGTTTTTTTTTTTTTTAAGGGTGATTTCTCACAACTCTAATAGAATAATAATTATAAAAAATTGAAAGAGTTTTAAAATAAAAAAAAAACCATAATATCTTAAAAAAAAAAAAAAAAATAATCTGTTTTATTTATTTAATTTTTAATTATTGTTTTTTTTTTTTGTATTTGTAAATTTTAATTTTTTTTATTAAAATGGATAATAATTATAATAAATATAGTTCAGGACAATCAAAAATAATTTCAGACTTTGATAAGATTCAAGATATATTTGAAATTGTTTTAAAAAATCATGTCAATAACCAAAGTACCCAGGATAATAATAATATAAGAATTTTAGATATTGGTTGTTCACATGGTAAAAATTCAATAATTGTCTTAAAACCATTAATTGAACAATTAGAAATAAATGGAAGCCAAATGAAAAAGTAATTGAAATATTTCATTCAGATCTACCAGTAAATGATTTTTCAAAATTATTTAATGAAGTTTATCATTTAAATTCATACTCAAATAAAATCAATAATATTTTTACATATGGTATTGGTAATGGATTTGAAAATCAAATAGTACCAGATAATTCAATTGATTTTATATTTTCATTTTCAACTTTACATTGGTTACCATTTTTAAATGAATATAAATCATTTGAAGGTTGATTACAAAAACCATTTTCAGATCGTTTACCAGGTTTTGAAAATTATTATAAAGAAAGATTATTAAATGTATTGCATCATCGTTATAATGAATTAAAAGTTGGTGGTATTTTTTCATTTAATCTTTTCATTCAAGAAGATCAAGGTAGTGAAAATGAAGAAAAAAGTAAATCAATGAAAAATTGTACGAAAAAAATTAAAGAAATTCTTAGAGAAATGAGTTATGAATCAATTTTATCAAGAGAAGAAGTTGAAAATATGATTGTTCCAGCCATAATTTTTACTAGAAATGAATATCAATATGCAATTGATAAATCAACTAATAATACAGGTCTAAAATTAATTTATGAAAGTAGAATAACAAGCAATTGGTATTATTGTTATCAAGATGATGAATCTTATATTAGCTCAATCATTGCATTTATTGGTAATTTCATTAAAAACGCAATTAATGGAGATAAGAATAGAGTTGATTCAATATTCAATGATTTTGAACAACGTCTACATTTAAAATATAAATCAAATCCAAAAGATTTCCAATTTCATGTTAGTAGTTTATATTTATCATTTTTAAAAGAAAATTGAATAAATTTTATATGTTGGTAAATAAAATTAAATGTTTAAATTGAATACTTACTAAAATTTATTTATTATTTTTTAAAAGAAATACAAATTACAACTCTAAATTTTCTATGTTATTTATTTTATTTTTCAAAATTTTAGTCTATCTTTTTTTAATATAAATGGCCGGTTGTTAAAAAAAAAAAAATAAAAAAAAAAATTTTATTCTTGACATTTTATTTTTATTAAATGTTTTGTCACCAAAGACAGAATAAAAAAAGTAATATTTGAATGGAAAAAAGAAATTTGAAACAATAATTGATTTTGAAACTTTCATAGTTTTGATTTAATTTAATTTCTAAAAAAATAAAATGATCAAAAGAATTGGAAATAGAGATAAAATTCAGAATTATTATTATTATTTTTTTTTTCATATATTTATAACGATTGGTCATTATTAGATTGGTTATTATTTTACATTTTGTATTTTTCGAAAAAGTATTATACTTTTGTTTGTATTGTTAAATTTGATATTTCTTCGAGTCCTGAAATTGGAATTATAATATAAATTGATTCAAGTGTTGTATTTTGATAGAGCATTGATACAATTGTTAATTTCATCATCATCATCACGAATAGTAAAATATTTGCCTCCAATATTACAAATTGCAAGATTAAGTGTTAATGTTTTAATTGTTTATATTTTTTTATTTTAAATTTTTATTTTTATTCTTTTTTTTATAAATTTGNATATTTATAGGTACAAGAAAAAAAAAAAAAAAGAAAAAAACCAGTGTGTAAATTTAATTTAATTCAATTTAATTTATTGTACTTTGAGATTGGGGTATTCGAGTTGGTGTTAAAGTTTGATAGGTGTGGGTAAAAAAAAGAAAAAAAATAAAAGTAAATAAAAAACGAAAAAATAATAAATTATTATTATTTGAAAATAAAAAAAAAAAAAAACCAATGTTTTTATTGAAATAACCAAAAATATCACAAAACAAACAATTTTTTTTTTTTTTTTTTTTTTGAGTTAATCAAAAAAAAAAAAAAAAAATATCCACCAGGCCTGTATTTTATTTTTTTACTTATCTAATTAAATAAATAAAACAAAAAAAAAAAAAAATACAGAATTATTTAATTTATTTAAATATGTTAAAACCCATATTGAATTTTCCAATGAACATGCATTGTTATATAAACATGCAACATTAACAATTTCTAATGATTTTAAACTATTCATATAATTAATTGATTCATTATTTATTTCAAAGTAATTAATTATGAAGCATATTAATATTTTGAAACAAAAGGAATAAAAAAAAAGAGAAATTAAATGTAATCATTTTTCAATTATATATTTTATAAATTTTACATATGCAGTCGGGAAAAAAAAAATGTTAAATTTCCCTTTCTTTTGAGGGAGGAAACTTTTTTGAAGTTTCCCCACAACATTTATCTTTATTATCGACTATTATTTTACATTTTGTATTTTTTGTTAAATTTGATATTTCATTGAATTGCAAAAATGGAAAAATATAAATTGATTCAAGTGTTGTATTTTGATTGAGCATTGATGCAATTGATTTATTTATTAAATTTATATTTTTTAATTCATATTCAACTACATTATCCCGATTACTAAAACCAAGTGTTAAAGTTTTAATTTTTTTATTATTTACAAGCGAATTCATAAAATCATTTAAAAAGCTTTGATTGTAACTTTTTAAATTCTGATCACCCCATCCACATTTATTGTATACTCCACCACAATTATTAGAAAATGATAATTTTGTAATTGTTGAATTTGTTGATAATAATTTTAAACATTGTTCCCATAGAGACATTGAATATGGTGGTATTTCCATACATGAATCATCTTGAAAACCAAATGAACAATAGGTTCGATTATCTTCATTAATACCATTATCAATAATATCACCTTGGAAATTTCTAAAATCAATAGATTTAATATTATCCATTTTGTTAAAATCAAATTCTGTTTTATTTTTATCGCCAATAATATTATTATTATTCATTTCATTATCGTAGATTGAAGATATAAAATGAAATTGAAGGCCAACTTTGAGTGTATGTAAATTTGGTGATTGTAAAAATCTATAAAGTGCATATAATGGTATGTAGTCATCAATGATTTCTACACTTTCATAGTTTTGATTTAATTTTGAAATTGAGTGATATTGTTGAAGATGTGATGGTCCTGCACCATAGCAAAAACCATATATACTAATGGATTTGATTTTTAAATATTTTGGGTTTAATTCTTTAATCATTTCATAAACGAATCCATAGATTTTTATGTATTCAAAATCATATTCAACTTCTAATAGATTTGTTTTAAATTTGAATTCTCTGTCAATTAACATATGTTCTAAATCATCTGATTGATAGCCATTAGAACGCAATTCTAAATTAAAATTTATTACTATATCTTTATTATCCAATTTATTTAAATATGTTAAAATCCATAATGAATTTGTGAATGAATATTGATAGTCATATAAACATCTAACATTAACAGTTTCTAATGATTTTAAACTATTCATATAATTAATTGATTCATTATTTATTTTAAAGTAATCAACTATTATTGTTTTAATTAAATCATTATCAACTAATTTAAATTTATCACTATTATTATTATTATTATTATTATTATTATTATTATTTTTATTATTATTATTATTATTATTATTATTATTATTATTATTATTATTATTATTATTATTATTATTATTATTATTATTAATACTATTATTGTAATAACTTCTGAAAAAGTCATCGTCATATTCTCTATCATTATCTAAATAAACATGAGGAATAAAATGATTGAAAAGTTTTTGAGAATATTTAAACCAATTCCAATTGACAAAGAAATAGTTTATTATTTCATTTTTAAATTTGTAATCTTTTATAAAATCATCTGTTTTAAATTCTTCATATAATAAATATAATATTTGTTTTTGAATTATTAATGGTAATACTATTATTTTATTATTATCATTATATTTTGATAGATTTGTTTTGAGTTTTTTATTCGGTGTTTCTTTTTCCATTTTTTTTTTAGTGTTTTAAATTATCTGATATTTTAATAAAAAATATTAAAAATTATTTTTGTTTGATTATTATTTTTATTGTTTTTGTTGGGGAGAATTTTTTTGTTTTTTTTTTTTTTTTATTAAAAATAAATAGAAATAAAAATAAAGCTAAAGAAAAACAATAAAATGATCACACAAATATTAAAAAAATAAAATAAAAAAAATGAAAAAAAAAAAAAAAAAAAAAAAAAATGATTTTTAATAATATCTAAAAAATTTTCAGGAAAAAAATGAAAAAAAAAAAAAAAGCATTTTTTTCAAAAAAAAAAAAAAAAAATTCTTGGTTTGCCTTTATTTCTTTTTCATCACCTAAACTCATACCTCTTTTTCATCACTCAAACTCATTATATTTACAGTGAACGGATTTGTGGTAACAGCGATAATGAAAAAAAAAACTAAAATAATCAAAAAAAAAAAAAAATAATCAAAAAATAAAAAAAAAAAAAAAAAAAATCTTGGAAAAAAAAAAAAAAAAAAAAAAGTTTTTCCCCCATATTAATTTATATTGGATTATTATAAACATGTAAAAAATAATGATTGAAAGGTTTTTGAAACTATTTAAACCAATTCCAATTAACTAAGGATTTTTCAAAAAAAAAAAAAAAAAAAACCCAAAAAAAAAAAAATTTGTAAAAAAAAAAAAATTTAAAAAAAATAAATAAGGTCGGAAATGAAATTTTTTTAAAAAAAAAAAAAAAAAAAAAAAAAAAAAAAAAAAAAAAATGTTGTCATATACCATGGGTAATGGAAAAAAAAAGTAATTAATAAATGGAAAAAGAGAAATTTGAATACTCAAGAGAGGGTGAAAAGAGTAGTTTAACAATTGATACAGGTAAATTAGTTCAGGAATTTAATTCTTTGCCATATGAAGATATTCAAGGTAAAAAGAAAATTATAGAAAAGTTATTTGGTTCAGTTGGTGACGATGTATCAATAGAACACAATTTTCATTGTGATTTAGGATTCAATATTCATGTTGGTAATAGATTCTATGCAGGTTATAATTTTACAGTATTGGATGTAGCAGAGGTTAGAATTGGTGATAATTGTTTAATTGCACCAAATGTTGGCATTTATACAGCAGGCCACTATATATCACCACCAGAGGAAAGGCATAAAACAGGTTATGGTATACCTATAACAATTGGTAACAATGTTTGGATAGGTGGTCATTCTGTAATATTACCAGGTGTAACCATTGGCGATAACTCTATCATTGCCGCTGGTTCTGTCGTTAATAAAGATGTTCCAAAAAATACAATCGTTGCTGGGAATCCAGCTAGAAAAATAAAAGATATAACTTCAAAACTTTAATAACGTATAATTTTATTTTATTTTATTTTTTTATTTTATTTTGTTTTGTTGTGATTATTTTACATTTTTTATTTTTTGTTAAATTAGATATTTCTTTGGATTTTAAACTTTTTCTAAAATTTTTACTATAATTAATAACAATTGATTCTAGTGTTGTGTTTTTGTCGAGCATTGATGCAATTGATTTATAAATTAAATTTATTTTGTTTTTTTCTTCATATTCACTTAGACGCACTTGAAAATTAAAATCAAGTGTTAAACTGTTAATTGTTTTATTATTTGCAAGCGAATTCATTAAATCATTTAAAAAGTTTTCATTTAATAAACTATTTTCATCTAAATCATAGTTGTCAAAACCACAACGGGAAAATGAACCACAATTATGAGTAATTGATAAATTTGTAATTGTTGAATTTGTTGATAATAATTTTAAACATTGATTCTAGAGACTTTGAATATGGTGGTATTTCTTTTGAAAAACATGAAATTTCACTACGACTATATGAGCAATAGATTTGATTATCTTCATTTATACCATTATCAATATAAAATTTAATATCATCATGAACTTCAAATATTTTTCCTTTATTATCATTTCCAAAATCAATAAATTTAAAATTATCCATTTTATTAAAATCTAATTCTGTTTTGTCTTTATCACCACTATCTTTACTACTATCATCTCTATTACTATTACTATTACGATCACTATAATAATTATTATTATTTTTAATTTGATTATGATCATAGATTGAAGATAAAAAATGAAATTGAAGATTGAAATTGAGTGTATGTAAATTTGGTGATTGTAAAAATCTGTAAAGTGCATATAATGGTATGAAGTCGTCAATGATTTCTACACTTTCATAGTTTTGATTTAATTTTGAAATTGAGTGATATTGTTGAAGATGTGATTCTCCTGAATCTGAAACACATCGAAGGGGTTTGATTTTTAAATATTTTGGGTTTAATTCTTTAATCATTTCATAAACGAATCCATAGGTTGTATTATATTCAATATCATATGAAACTTTAAATTCATTTGTTTTAAATTTGAATTCTTCTTTTTCAATATGTTCTAAATTTGTTGGTTCATAGGGATCACAGCAACCCAAATATAAATTAAAATTAATTAATAAATCTTTATTATTTAATTTATTTTAATATGTTAAAACCCATATTGAATTTGTGAATGAATATTCATAGTAATGTAAACATCTAATATTAACAGTTTCTAATGATTTTAAACTATTCATATAATTAATTGATTTATTATTTATTTCAAAGTAATAAACTATTATTGTTTTAACTAAATCATTATGAATCAATTTAAATTTGTTATTATTACTATTATTATAATTATTATTATTATTGATTTTGTAAAGAATATTTGTTATATTTAAAATTTGAATAGTTTTTATTATTATTATTATCAAAATAAATACGTGGAATAAAATTACTGAAAAGTTTTTGAGAATTTTAAACCAATTCGAATCCACAAGGGAATAATTTATTATTTTGTTTTTAAATTCTTTTAAAATTTCAAAACTGTCCATTTTATCATATTCTTCATATAATAACCATTATTATCATTATTTACTGATAGATTTGCTTTGAGTTTTTTATTTGTAGTTTCGTCTTCCATTCTTTTAGAAAAAAAAAAAAAAAATAAATCTTTGAGAAAAAAACAATTAGGAAATTGTTTTTTTTTTTATTTTTTTTTTATTTTCTTTTTTTTAAAAAATTTCAACAAAAATGTTCATGTTTGTTTTAGTTTCTCCTTTATTTTTTTTGATTTTTGTGTATTTATTTATTTTTAAAAATTTTATTTTAGGTCTCTATAACTAATAAAAATTAATATTTTCAATAAATGGAAAAATAGAAATTTGAAATTCAGTACTCAATAGAGGGTGAAAAGTAGTTTAACAATTAATGCAGGTAAATTAATTCAAGAATTTATCATGATTGATTTTATGCAGGTTATAATTTTACAGTATTGGATGTAGCAGAGGTTAGAATTGGTGATAATTGGTTTAATTGCACCAAATGTTGGCATTTATACAGCAGGTCATTATATATCACCACCAGAGGAAAGGCATAAAACAGGTTATGGTATACCTATAACAATTGGTAACAATGTTTGGATAGGTGGTCATTCTATAATATAACCAGGTGTAACCATTGGCGATAACTCTATCATTGCCACTGGTTCCGAAAAATACAATGTTTGCTGGAAATCCAGCTAAAAAAATAAAAGATATAACTTCAAAACTTTTATTAAAATAAAAAAAAAAAACTTTCTAAAAAAAAAGTAAAAAAATGAATTCTCAACAACAGATTATTAGCCTTGAGATATTGAACCCACTCTTAAGAGAGGTTGTTAAAAAAAAAGAGAACAGATAAAAGATTTAAAATTAAAAAAGTTAAAATTTTGCAAACCAAATAGTATACCATTAAAAAGATTATATGTTTATGTTGCGCTAAAAAAAGCTGAGAAATTAAAAAGATTAAATGTTTATTTATTTTTTATTTTTTTTATCAATAGAATTTTTAACAAGTTGAATAAATGAATTGATTGTACTATTTTGGACTTGTTGAATTGTTAATGCATTTGGAATTGAAAATTCTTTATCTACCCAATTCTTTAATTGAATGATAACTAAAGAATCTACACCATAATCAACTAAAATGATATCTTTATTAAGTTTTAAAATATCAGTTGATAATAACTCTGAAATTTTAAATGTTATTAATTGGTCAACAGTTAATTCAACATTGTCATCTTTTAATAATGATTTTGATTTTTCATTTTCTTCATTTATATTAATTTGGTAATCAAATTTAGATATTAATGATTTTTGAGGTAATCCATTCAACGAGGTGAAATTGAAATTTGATAAAATTAAATTTGATGATTGTGCTTGATTTTGTAATTGTAAATCCAATGTACCTAAAATTAAATTGGTTGATATTGGTAAAAGACCTTCACCACTTAATAATGCTGCAACACTTTCATTTCTTGAAACGAAACCTGTTGATTGAATTAAACCATAATTTGTACAAATTGTTGGTAAACCAATTGAAATTCTATATTTTGATAAAGCATCTAAAACATTATTAGATGAGATGTAACCACATTGATTTGCAGAACTTGTTTTACTTGTTATACTTGATGACATTATAAAATTGATTATTTTCCAATTTCTTTTAATTGATTGATTATGTAAATTAATTGCACCCATTGATTTTGCACTATGAGATTGTGTTAAATGATGTAAATCAACTTCATCAGAATTACAAGTGGCTTGAGTGTATGCGAAATGGAATATTGAATCGATATTATTAATATCTGGATTTTCAATTAATAATTCATGAATTCCCTTATCTGTTAATCCAGAATCACTAATATCAACACTCTTGAAATGGAATTTAATTTTATTTAAATAATTACCCATACTATTAATTGAATTTGAATTTAGTAACTTTGTCTTGTTAATTAATAATTCCATTTCCCATTTAATTGATGATTTTGATAAAATGATTATATTGTCAATTGAATTATTTTCAGAATTTCTTAATATCCATTTTAAAATTTCTAAAACTATACCTGATTGACCTGTTATTAATATGTTTTTACCTAATAATGATGGTTCAAGTTTATAATTTTGTTTAAAAATTGATTGATCAAATTTATCAATTGATTTTTGTTTTTCAATTAATTCATTAATTATTGAATCTTGATTTTCATGATCGACAACAATTTTACCCATATGAACTCTTTCATTTATAAATTCAATTGAGTCTTTAACATTTTCAATTGAATACTCAGTAATTGGGATTAATTGTAAATCATTTGATGAAACTGCATTTGAAATTATTGATAATGTTGATTTTATAATTTTCTTATCAACATATTGTAATTCAATATTATGATAACCATAATTATATTTAAATTTCTTATTATCAGTAAATTCATTTGAATTTAAATGAGTAATTGATAAATCAACAATTCTACCACTCATATTTAAACATTTGAAATTTGAATCCATATAATCACTTGATGATAATGTATTCAATATAAAGTCAACACCACTTTTACCAAATGGATTTAATTTACTAATTTTTGATTTAATTTGTTTAACGAAATTTTTATTTCTTGTTGAATATATACCTGAAATCATATCACCATAATTTTCTCTTAAATACTCTTCTTTTTCATTTGAACCAACAGTTACAAAAATTAAACCAGAATGGCCTTTCCATTTTAATATTTCTAAAGTTGATAAACCAACACCACCAGTTGCAGAATGAATTAATATTGTTTCATTATTTTTTAATGCACCAATATTATAAAGTGAATGATATGAAGTTAAATAAACAACTGGAATTGATGATGCTTCTGAATGAGATATGTTTGATGGTTTATGACTTATTACATCAATATCTGTAATAATATGAGATGATGTTGTACTTTTTCCAGTACCATAAACACTATCACCAACTTTAAATTCTTTATTTCCACTTCCGATATTAGTAATTATTCCAGAAAACTCTATACCGAAAATTGGTTCAACACTCTCTACTAAACCTGCATATATTAAATAATCTTTATAATTTAAACCTGTTGACATTACTTTAATTTCAACTTCATTTTCTTTTAATATTGATGTTGGTTTTACTTTTACTTTATATTCTAAATTTGGTGTTAATGATATCATAAAGTTATCAACTTGTTCTAATGATTCAAATGAACTTGAGTTCTTGAAAATTGATTTTAATTTTGTTTCATTTTTAATTCTTTCATAATAAACCTTATGATTATTAATTATAAACTCTCTTTGTATATTAATTGATGAATTAATTAATGGTTCAATTGTTTTAAATAAATTTTGATTTTCAATAATTGATGGGGTATCGAAATTTAATATAAACAACTCTAAAGGACATTCATGATAATATCTTGCAGCACCAATTAATGATGAACTTAAATAATTGGTTGTTGTCGAATCATTTGTAATTAAAACATGCTTACATTTACTATTCAATTCCATTAATTTTTGATTGATTTGAGTATATTCATGTGTAATGTTTACGAAATTATCAACAGATAATTCATCAATTGATTTAATGAAGTAAATAATTGATTCATTTGAAATATATTTTGTCATTTTATTAAACTCTTCAATTGTTGATATAAATTGTAAATTTCCATTATCAATTGATTTTATAAAATTATTTGATAAGTTTGAATCATCTTTATTGCCAAAAACAATAATATTATTATAATTTGTGGTTTCAGATTTTGAAAATGAAAGATTTGAAATTGATGGTTTTTGTGCTTGAATTACAAAACATGTTAATTCTGGTGTCATTTTAATATCATCATTAAAATTTACTGATTTTAATAACTTATACCAAGTTTGTTGATTCATACAACATCTATCTTTTCTAATTTCAGTATCTTGGAAAGACCACCATTGATCAAAAACACCAAAAATACCATCACCTACAATTGATTTATAAATTGGTTCAATGAATAATAAATGACCATTTGGTACTAATAATTGATAAATTTGTTCAACACCATATTTAACATCTTTAATGACATGTAATACATTAAACATAATTATATAATCAAAGTATTGTGGTTTCAATCCTTGTTTTTCACCAATCAATGGTTGTTCTAAATTTAATGCTTTATAAATTATATTAACTCTATCATTAAACTTTTCAAATTTAGCTTTTGCTTCGGTAATAAAAGATGGTGATATATCTGACCATGTATATTCAATATCAATTTGATAATTTGGATATTGAATTAATAATGAATTGATTTTTTCAAGTACTAATAATGATAATGATCCAACACCACCTCCAAATTCTAATATTCTAAATACTAATTTTTCATTTAATATTGGTTTGATGGATTCTTGAATGATTTCACCCACCAATTCATTTTGAGCAGAAAAACCACTTGAATAGAATTTATCTAATAAACCGCCTTCGAATAATGATTGTGGTGAATCTTCATCATTATCATTTTCTAATGGGAATAATAACTTTGAAATTATCTTTGTTGACTTTGAGAATATCTTAAAATTATGAGGACTTAAAACATTTTCAAAATCATAATCTTCATTATGGTACCATTGTTTTATTGATTCAAATGCAAATGTAAATAATCTTGAAAGCCATTTATTATCATTATCTTCTTTAATTTTATAATATTTTAATAATAATTGTTCAATTTCACTTGATTGAATTTCAGCAATTGTAATTTCTGGACATCTTTTATTGATATTTGAAAATAATAATTTTGGAATAAATGATTCATAAATTTTAATTTGGTCAACATATTCATCAGTTATTTTTCTTTTGAAAATATGATCAAATGATGATAGTGATGGAATTAATGAATCTTTTGATTGAAGATAGCATGAATAAATTTCATTTGTTGGATATTCCATTGCCAATGAATCTTTAATTTTTGTAGTTGATTTAAATGATGCGTTTTCCATTTCAAATAAAACAGTACCATTTTCTAACATTACAATAATTGATGCAGAATATGAATCACCAATTCTTGGTTTTAATTTTGAATAAACATATATTTTAGAATGTTGACTTGTGGTTGTTGGAACTTTTGATGAATAATAGGTTAATCCTTCAAGTTTTTCAAATACCAATTGACAATTCTCATCAATTAAACCAATTGAACCATGTAAACAACAATCAATAATTGATGAATCAAAAAAGGTTGATCTATTTTCATTAACACCTTGGCTTAGTGATAATTCAGATAATGAACAATTATTTCCAAAATAACATTTCTCAACTCTTTGGAAATCACCAGAATAATTTAAACCACATTTTGTTTTAATATGAGAATATAATTCTTGTTTTGATAATTTTGTAAGGTTACATTGATTTGAAATTAAATCATTTATATTATATTTAAATAGTGATTCTTCATCATCTTCATTTAAACCTTGGCCTCTTGAAAATAATTGGAAATTTGCAGTTGATGTTTGTACCCAATCGCTTGATGATTTTTCATCTTTAAAATGGAATAATGCTTTATATTCTTTTTTACCAGTTGAATGAATGTTGGTTTGTAAACATTGATTGACACCATCCATAAAAATCAATGGAGTTTTAAATTCAATAAAACTAATTAATATATCTGGTAACTCTTTATTTGGGTTTGTTGTTGATTCACTATTATCACCAAATATTTTTAAAATATTATCAATGTAACCACAACCTGGGAAATAATACTTTCCTTTAATTTGATGTCCTTTTAACCATTGGAATGGTTTCTTTTGAATATCAATATGAGTTTGATATGATTTAATATATGGTGTATGATTTGAATTTGAAATACCAAGATGATTGATTGATGGACCATTTGAAAGATGATGTTGATAGAGACTATCAAGTTTCCAATATTCTTGTTCTTCCCATTGATATAATGGTAAACTTAATGAAGTTTGAATATTATCATTTTCATTTAGGTTAGATAATTGAATATTAAATCCGATACCATTATAACCCAAACAATATAATTCTGAAATTAATTTTTGAATTTCAAATAAATCATTTGATTTCTTTTTTGAAAGTGGTGAAAAGATTGAAACTGATTGTTTTTTATCCTCTGGTACCATTTGTTTTAAATAAAATGATAAAGTTGGATGTGGTGCAATTTCAATAAATATAATTTCATTACTATTATTATTAACTGAATAATTTAATTCAATATGTTTATAAATATTTGAAATTGTATTTGTAAATCTTACAGGATTAATGATATTATCATAAACATATTTGGTATCAAATGGATTCATTTCATCATATAAATTTGTTGTAACTGTTGAGAAAATTGGATAGGTTGATTGTTTTGATTTGAATGAAATTTTTAAAATTTCATCTTTTACGGGTATTTGACTTGAGGTATGGAATGAAGTAGGAGAACCTAATATTGTACAAAATACACCATCTTGTTTTAATTCTTTAATAATTTCATTCAAGATTAATTCTTTACCAGCAATAACAATTGATGATGGTGAATTGTAACATGCAATTTCTAATTCTGGATATCTTGAAGAGTATTTTGAATTATATTCATTCTCGCCAATTGAAATTGATAACATTCTACCGAGACCATTTGTTTTTGATTGTACCATTGATCTGTGATAAATTAAATAACAAAAAGTATCTAAATCAATCATACCAGAACAATATGATGATGAAATTTCACCTAAACTATGACCGACGATAATTGATGGTTTAATACCCCAATGACAGTATAATTCAAATAATGAAATTTGTACCATACAAGTTGATGGTTGTGCAATTATTGAATATTGAATACCTTTTAAATCATTTTCATTAAATGATCTTAATTTTTCTAAAATTGAAAATCCATAATATTCACTTAATTTTGAATCAATTTTGTCCATTGATTTTTTGAAAATTGGTTCATTATCATATAAATTCTTTGCCATTGTTGAATATTGAGCTCCTTGACCACAGAATACAAATACCATTGTTGCATTCTTTTTATTTGATGATACTAACATATTTGATGTTAATTTATCATTTGATGTATTGATAGTGTTTGATTTTAAATTAAATTCATCCCAATTACTTGCAATGGCAACTGAACGTTGAATTAATTTTTTAGATTTTGATTTTATTTGATTTTCTGCAAATTCTTTAAATTCAACATTATTATCAATTCTTGATTTATATAAATCTAATGATTTAATTGAATTTGTTGAAAATGGGATTAAATATTGTTTTGGTGATTTTGATTTATTATTATTATTATTAGTTTGATTTCCTTTGAAACTTGATACAATTAAACAACAATTTGAACCAGTAACACCGAAATTATTAATGGCAATTGAAATTGGTTTATTTGATAATTTTAAAGTAGAAAAATCTATTGGGTCTGTCACAACCTTTAAATTCCATTGATTAAATTTAATATTTGGATTTGGTTTATTATAATTTATATTTGGAACAAAACATTGATTTTTTAAAATTAAACAACATTTAATTAATGATGATATACCGGATGCACATTCGCTATGGCCAATATTTGGTTTAAATGAACCAATTAATAATGGATTATTGGATGAACGATTTTCACTGGTTTTCAAAGCTATTGAAACACTTTCCAATTCAATTGGATCACCAGTTGGTGTACCAGTGCCATGAGCTTCAAAATAAACGATATCATTTTCATTGACTCCCCCATTTGTAGATTCCAATGCCAAACGAATACATTCAACTTGTGATGATTTTGAAGGTGAATAAAAATTTGATTTATCTGAAAATCCATTACCATCGACATTTGATGCTGAACCATCAATTACACAATAAATATTGTTACCATCTTTGATTGCATCATTTAAATTCTTCAAAATTGCAATACCTGCAGACTCTGATCTAACATAACCATCTGCATCAGCATCAAATGTTTTACATTTTCCATCTTTACCTAACATATTTAATTGTGAATATGATTTTGATGTGTTTGGATCTTTAGAAAAAAAAATATTAATAAACATATTTTTAAATAAAAATTTAATAATAAAAATTATAAATTTTTAAATACATACCTAATAAAATATTAATACCACCAACAACAGAAATATTACTTGAACCATCAATAATTGATTTATAACCTCTTCTGATTGCATTTGATGATGATGAACATGCAGTATCAATTGTCATTGATTCACCATGTAAATCAAAACAATAAGAGATACGATTTGATACAGAATGAGAAGATGAAGCGAAAATGTTTTGTTGAATTTTATTATTATTTTTATTTAAATTTTGATAATCAAAATTACTGCAACCAAGGAAAACCGAAGTATTGGAATCACGAATTTCAATTGGATCAATTCCAGAGTCTTCTAATGCTTCCCAAGTACATTTTAATAAAATTCTTTGTTGTGGGCACATGTGAATAACTTCCGATGGATTAATTCCAAAAAATAATGGATCAAATGATTTCAATTCTTCAAATGGTATTAATCCAGCATATTTTGTTGGAATATCACCTGTTTTATAAAAACTTTCATTCCATCTATCATTTTTAACAATTCCATCATACTTATTTAATAATTGACTCCATAATCCATTGGGTGTTAAATCACCTTTTAAATTTGGAAATCTAAAACCTATTCCGATTATTGCAACTTTATTACAATTTTCATTACTTTGATATTTATTTTTATAATCCATTGTTTGTTAATTGTTTTACTTTGAATTTTTTTAAAAATTAAATTTTTTTGGTTTTACTTTACTTAAAAAACTATTATTATTTAAAGAAAAAAAAAAATTATTTATAGTTAAGATTTTTAATTATGAAAAAAAAATAAAAAATTAGAAAAAAATAAAAAAATAAAAACAAACTATTTTTTTAAACTTACCAACTAAATCTCAAATCTCCCAATTATACAAGTCCTATATATTTTTTGGAGATTACCATTTGAAAAATAAGGATGGCTTATTTCGGAGTTTCGGGAAATAATAATAAAGTCAAAAAAAACCATAGGCTTTTTTATGACACCAAAAAAAAAACTAGTAAATAAATAAAAAAAAGGAGAATTTTTGAAAAAAAAAAAACGTGTTTAATTGTTTTTTTAATAGGAAAACCAAAAGGATAGGAATGACCAATCATTTCTTAAAAAAAAATAATAATTATAATATAATATAAATTTTTTTATCGCTTTCTTCCCACATTATAATGCCTTTGATTTTCAAACCCTAATTTATTTTTAGTAATTGATTTTTATTACTTTAAAAATATAATAATAAAATAACCAATTAAAAAATTAGGGATGCAAATCAAAGGCATTATGTTATTGGTTATTTTATTATTATATTTTTAAAGTAATAAAAATCAATTAATAATTATTTTTATTATTCATTTTATTTTTTATTTTATTTTATTTTTTTATTTTATTTTATTTTTTATTTTATTTTATTTTTTTATTTTTTTATTTTTTTATTTTTTATTTTATTTTTTTTTTTATTTTTCCTCAAATAATGTTCGATTTTATATTAATATACCCACACCCCCCTATAAAAAAAATAAAAAATAAAAAATCAGGAAATTGGAAAAAAGGGTTGAACCACTAAAAAAAAAAAAGGGATTTTTTTAAAGAAAAAGAGATTAAGATGTATTATAAAAAAATATATTAGGCAATAAATAAAAAAAAAATATTATTTCTTTTTTTAAAAAACCATTCAAACTTTACCTTTTTATTTCAAAACAAAAGATTTAATTTTTTTATTTTAAATATTAATTTATTATAAAAAATATAACACTGAAAAATACACAAAATGATATTAAATATATAAAAAATAAATGTAACCATTCAGTTTTTTTTTTTTTTTTTTTTTTTAACCAAAAATTCATTTGTGATTTTTTTTTTATTTTGAAGAACAACGAGAAGGAAATATTTTAATTAAAAATAGATATTAAAAAAAAGACCAAAAAAAAAATGATTTGATTGAATTGATTTTTAAAAAAAAAAAAAAAAAAAAAAAAAAAATTAATATAGTAATATCACTGGAAAAAAAAACCTAGTAAAATGTTAAAATATAATTAAATTAAATTTTTATAAAAGTTTGTAATGCTATTATATAAATTAATAAAAATTATTACAAAATAAGATTAATAATAACAAAATCAATAAATTTTTTATTATTTAACGACAAATTAATATTCATTAATAATATTAGATTTTATCAATTTTTAATTTATTAAAATATATTTTTATTATGGCCAGATTCTTTTTTATTATTTTATGATAATTTAATAATAAAGTGTGATTAATTATTAATTTGAAATTGATATTAGTTTGTTAAAATTTTTATTAAATCATAATATCGTTTCTTAAAATATGAGTTTTTGCAGTAGTTTAATTTCTCACAAAATAGTAAAATTTCTTAGATTTTATTCTCTGGTGATGTTTTTTTTATTTTTTATTTTTATCCATAGAATTTTTAACAAGTTGAATAAATGAATTGATCGTACTATTTTGGATTTTTTGAATTGTTAATTCATTTGGAATTGAAAATTCTTTATCTACCCAATTCTTTAATTGAATGATAACTAAAGAATCAATCCCATAATCAACTAAAATGATATCTTTATTAAGTTTTAAAATATCAGTTGATAATATCTCTGAAATTTTAAATGTTATTAATTGGTCAACAGTTAATTCAACATTGTCATCTTTTAATAATGATTTTGATTTTTCATTTTCTTCATTTATATTAATTTGGTAATCAAATTTAGATATTAATGATTTTTGAGGTAATCCATTCAACGAGGTGAAATTGAAATTTGATAAAATTAAATTTGATGATTGTGCTTGATTTTGTAATTGTAAATCCAATGTACCTAAAATTAAATTTGCTGATATTGGTATAAACCCTTCACCACTTAATAATGCTGCAACACTTTCATTTCTTGAAACGAAACCTGTGGATTCAATTAAACCATAATTTGTACAAATTGTTGGTAAACCAATTGAAATTCTATATTTTGATAATGCATCTAAAACATTATTAGATGAGATGTAACCGCATTGATTTGCTGTACTTGTTTTACTTGAAACACTTGATGACATTATAAAATTTTTTAATTTCCAATTTCTTTTAATTGATTGATTATGTAAATTAATTGCACCCATTGATTTTGCACTATGAGATTGTGTTAAATGATGTAAATCAACTTCATCAGAATTACAAGTGGCTTGAGTGTATGCGAAATGGAATATTGAATCGATATTATTAATATCTGGATTTTCAATTAATAATTTATTAATTGATTCATCAATTAATCCAGAATCACTAATATCGACACTCTTGAAATGAAATTTAATATTATTGAAAAAATTACCAAGCTTATTAATTAATTTTACCTTGTTTATTAAATACTCCATTTCCCATTTAATTGATGATTTTGATAAAATGATTATATTGCCAATTGAATTATTTTCAGAATTTCTTAATATCCATTTTAAAATTTCTAAAACTATACCTGATTGACCTGTTAATAATATGTTTCTACCTAATAATGATGGTTCAAGTTTATAATTTTGTTTAAAAATTGATTGATCAAATTTATTAATTGATTTTTGTTTTTCAATTAATTCATTTATAATTGAATCTTGATTTTCATGATTTATAATGATTTTACCCATATGAACTCTTTCATTTATAAATTCAATTGATTCTTTAACTTTTTCAATTGAATAATGTGTAATTGGAATTAATTGTAAATCATTCGATGAAACTGCATTTGAAATTATTGATAAAGTTGATTTTATAATTTTCTTATCAACATATTGTAATTCAATATTATGATAACCATAATTATATTTAAATTTCTTATTATCAGTAAATTCATTTGAATTTAAATGAGTAATTGATAAATCAACAATTCTACCACTCATATTTAAACATTTGAAATTTGAATCCATATAATCACTTGATGATAATGTATTCAATATAAAGTCAACACCACTTTTACCAAATGGATTTAATTTACTAATTTTTGATTTAATTTGTTTAACGAAATTTTTATTTCTTGTTGAATATATACCTGAAATCATATCACCATAATTTTCTCTTAAATACTCTTCTTTTTCATTTGAACCAACAGTTACAAAAATTAAACCAGAATGGCCTTTCCATTTTAATATTTCTAAAGTTGATAAACCAACACCACCAGTTGCAGAATGAATTAATATTGTTTCATTATTTTTTAATGCACCAATATTATAAAGTGAATGATATGAAGTTAAATAAACAACTGGAATTGATGATGCTTCTGAATGAGATATGTTTGATGGTTTATGACTTATTACATCGATATCTGTAATAATATGAGATGATGTTGTACTTTTACCAATACCGTAAACGTGATCACCAACTTTAAATTCTTTACTACCTGTACTAATTCTTGTAATAATACCAGAAAACTCTATACCGAAAATTGGTTCAACACTCTCTACTAAACCTGCATATATTAAATAATCTTTATAATTTAAACCTGTTGACATTACTTTAATTTCAACTTCATTTTCTTTTAATATTGATGTTGGTTTTACTTTTACTTTATATTCTAAATTTGGTGTTAATGATATCATAAAGTTATCAACTTGTTCTAATGATTCAAATGAACTTGAGTTCTTGAAAATTGATTTTAATTTTGTTTCATTTTTAATTCTTTCATAATAAACCTTATGATTATTAATTATAAACTCTCTTTGTATATTAATTGATGAATTAATTAATGGTTCAATTGTTTTAAATAAATTTTGATTTTCAATAATTGATGGGGTATCGAAATTTAATATAAACAACTCTAAAGGACATTCATGATAATATCTTGCAGCACCAATTAATGAAGAACTTAAATAATTGGTTGTTGTCGAATCATTTGTAATTAAAACATGCTTACATTTACAATTCAATTCCATTAATTTTTGATTGATTTGAGTATATTCATGTGTAATGTTTACGAAATTATCAACAGATAATTCATCAATTGATTTAATGAAGTAAATAATTGATTCATTTGAAATATATTTTCCAATTTTATTTAACTCTTCAATTGTTGATATAAATTGTAAATTACCATTATCAATTGATTTTATAAAATGATTTGATAAATTTGAAGCATATTTATTACCAAAAACAATAATACTATCATAATTTGTGGTTTCAGATTTTGAAAATGAAAGATTTGAAATTGATGGTTTTTGAGCTTGAATTACAAAACATGTTAATTCTGGTGTCATTCTAATATCATCATTAAAATTTACTGATTTTAATAACTTATACCAAGTTTTTTGTTTCATACAACATCTATCTTTTCTAATTTCAGTATCTTGGAAAGACCACCATTGATCAAAAACACCAAAAATACCATCACCTATAATTGATTTATAAATTGGTTCGATGAATAATAAATGACCATTTGGTACTAATAATTGATAAATTTGTTCAACACCATATTTAACATCTTTAATGACATGTAATACATTAAACATAATTATATAATCAAAGTATTGTGGTTTTAATCCTTGTTTTTCACCAATCAATGGTTGTTCTAAATTTAATGCTTTATAAATAATATTAAATCTATCATTAAACTTTTCAAATTTAGCTTTTGCTTCGGTAATAAAAGATGGTGATATATCTGACCATGTATATTCAATATCAATTTGATAATTTGGATATTGAATTAATAATGAATTGATTTTTTCAAGTACTAATAACGATAATGATCCAACACCACCTCCAAATTCTAATATTCTAAATACTAATTTTTCATTTAATATTGGTTTGATGGATTCTTGAATGATTTCACCCACCAATTCATTTTGAGCAGAAAAACCACTTGAATAGAATTTATCTAATAACCCACCTTCGAATAATGATTGTGGTGAATCTTCATCATTATCATTTTCTAATGGGAATAATAACTTTGAAATTATCTTTGTTGACTTTGAGAATATCTTAAAATTATGAGGACTTAAAACATTTTCAAAATCATAATCTTCATTATGGTACCATTGTTTTATTGATTCAAATGCAAATGTAAATAATCTTGAAAGCCATTTATTATCATTATCTTCTTTAATTTTATAATATTTTAATAATAATTGTTCAATTTCACTTGATTGAATTTCATCAATTGTAATTTCTGGACATCTTTTATTGATATTTGAAAATAATAATTTTGGAATAAATGATTCATAGATATTAATTTGATCAACATATTCATTAGGTATTTTTCTTTTGAAAATATGATCAAATGATGATAGTGATGGAATTAATGAATCTTTTGATTGTAAATTACATGAATAAATTTCATTTGTTGGATATTCCATTGCCAATGGATCTTTAATTTTTGTAGTTGATTTAAATGATGCATTTTCCATTTCAAATAAAACAGTACCATTTTCTAACATTACAATAATTGATGCAGAATATGAATCACCAATTCTTGGTTTTAATTTTGAATAAACATATATTTTAGAATGTTGACTTGTTGTCTTTGGAACCTTTGATGAATAGTATGTTAATTCTTCAAGTTTTTCAAATACCAATTGACAATTCTCATCAATTAAACCAATTGAACCATGTAAACAACAATCAATAATTGATGAATCAAAAAAGGTTGATCTATTTTCATTAACACCTTGAATAATTGATATTTCAGATAATGAACAATTGTAACCTAAATAACATTTATCAACTCTTTGGAAATCACCAGAATAATTTAAACCACATTTTGTTTTAATATGAGAATATAATTCTTGTTTTGATAATTTTGTAAGGTTACATTGATTTGAAATTAAATCATTTATATTATACATAAATAAGGATTGTTCGTCATCTTCGTTTAAATTAGGACCTCTTGAAAATAATTGGAAATTTGCAGTTGATGTTTGTACCCAATCGCTTGATGATTTTTCATCTTTAAAATGGAATAATGCTTTATATTCTTTTTTACCAGTTGAGTGAATGTTGGTTTGTAAACATTGACTGATTCCATCCATAAAAATTAATGGAGTTTTAAATTCAATAAAACTAATCAATATATCTGGTAACTCTTTATTTGGGTTTGTATCAGTTTTTGATTCACCAAATATTTTTAAAATGTTGTCAATGTAACCACAACCTGGGAAATAATACTTTCCTTTAATTTGATGTCCTTTTAACCATTGGAATGGTTTCTTTTGAATATTAATATGAGTTTGATATGATTTAATTGGTGTATGATTTGAATTTGAAATACCAAGATGATTGATTGATGGACCATTTGAAAGATGATATTGGTGAAGATTATCAAGTTTCCAATATTCCTGATCTTCCCATTGATATAATGGCAAATTTACCCTAGTTTGATTATTGGTATTATTATGATCAGATAATTGAATATTAAATCCGATACCATTATAACCTAAACAATATAATTCTGAAATTAATTTTTGAATTTCAAATAAATCATTTGATTTCTTTTTTGAAAGTGGTGAAAAGATTGAAACTGATTGTTTTTTATCCTCTGGTACCATTTGTTTTAAATAAAATGATAAAGTTGGATGTGGTGCAATTTCAATAAATATAACTTCATTACTATTATTATTAACTGAATAATTTAATTCAATATGTTTATAAATATTTGAAATTGTATTTGTAAATCTTACAGGATTAATGATATTATCATAAACATATTTGGTATCAAATGGATTCATTTCATCATATAAATTTGTTGTAACTGTTGAGAAAATTGGAATAGTTGGTTGTTTTGATTTGAATGAAATTTTTAAAATTTCATCTTTTACTGATAATTGACTTGAGGTATGGAATGAAGTTGGAGAACCTAATATTGCACAAAATACACCATCTTTTTTTAATTCTTTAATAATTTCATTCAAGATTAATTCTTTACCAGCAATAACAATTGATGATGGTGAATTGTAACATGCAATTTCTAATTCTGGATATCTTGAAGAGTATTTTGAATTATATTCATTCTCGCCAATTGAAATTGATAACATTCTACCGAGACCATTTGTTTTTGATTGTACCATTGATCTGTGATAAATTAAATAACAAAAAGTATCTAAATCAATCATACCAGAACAATATGATGATGAAATTTCACCTAAACTATGACCGACGATAATTGATGGTTTAATACCCCAATGACAGTATAATTCAAATAATGAAATTTGTACCATACAAGTTGATGGTTGTGCAATTATTGAATATTGAATACCTTTTAAATCATTTTCATTAAATGATCTTAATTTTTCTAAAATTGAAAATCCATAATATTCATTTAATTTTGAATCAATTTTGTCCATTGATTTTTTGAAAATTGGTTCATTATCATATAAATTCTTTGCCATTGTTGAATATTGAGCTCCTTGACCACAGAATACAAATACCATTGTTACATTCTTTTTATTTGATGATACTAACATATTTGATGTTAATTTATCATTTGATGTATTGATAGTATTTGATTTTAAATTAAACTCATCCCAATTACTTGCAATTACAACTGAACGTTGAATTAATTTTTTAGATTTTGATTTTATTTGATTTTCTGCAAATTCTTTAAATTCAACATTATTATCAATTCTTGATTTATATAAATCTAATGATTTAATTGAATTTGTTGAAAATGGGATTAAATATTGTTTTGGTGATTTTGATTTATTATTAATATTATTTCTAATTTGATTTCCTTTGAAACTTGATACAATTAAACAACAATTTGAACCAGTGACACCGAAATTATTAATTGCAATTGAAACTCGTTTATTTATATAATTTAAAGTTGAAAAATCAATTGGGTCTGTTACAACCTTTAAATTCCATTGATCAAATTTAATAAGTGGATTTGGTTTATTAAAATTTAAATTTGGAACAAAACATTGATTTTTTAAAATTAAACAACATTTAATTAATGATGATATACCGGATGCAGATTCAGTGTGACCGATATTTGGTTTAAATGAACCAATTAATAATGGATTATCAGATGACCGATTTTCACTGGTTTTCAAAGCTATTGAAACACTTTCCAATTCAATTGGATCACCAGTTGGTGTACCAGTGCCATGAGCTTCAAAATAAACGATATCATTTTCATTGACCTGTCCATTTGTTGACTCCAGTGCCAAACGAATACATTCAACTTGTGATGATTTTGAAGGTGAATAAAAATTTGATTTATCTGAAAATCCATTACCATCGACATTTGATGCTGAACCATCAATTACACAATAAATATTGTTATCATCTTTGATTGCATCATTTAAATTCTTCAAAATTGCAATACCTGCTGCATCAGATCTAACATAACCATCTGCACCAGCATCAAACGATTTACACTTCCCATCTTTACTTAAAATATTTAAACGTGAATATGATTTTGATATATTTGGATCTATTAAAAAAAAAAAAAAAATATTAATATTTTTAACTAATTTTTAATATTAAAATTATATATTATATATTTATATACCTAATAAAATATTAATACCACCAACAACAGAAATATTACTTGAACCATCAATAATTGATTTATAACCTCTTCTGATTGCATTTGATGATGATGAGCATGCAGTATCAATTGTCATTGACTCACCATGTAAATCAAAACAATAAGATACACGATTTGATATTGAATGTGTTGATGAAGAGAATATTTCTTGTTGAACTTTATTATCGTTTTTATTTAAATTTTGATAATCAGCACCACTACAACCAATGAAAACTGAAGTATTGGAACCACGAATTTCAATTGGATCAATTCCAGAATCTTCCAATGCTTCCCAAGTACACTTTAATAATAATCTTTGTTGTGGGCACATGTGAATACCTTCAGATGGATTAATTCCAAAAAATAATGGATCAAATGATTTCAATTCTTCAAATGGTATAAATCCAGCATAATTTGTTGAAATATCACCTGATTTAAAAAAACTTTCATTCCATCTATCATTTTTAACAATTCCATCATACCTATTCAATAATTTACTCCATAGTTCATTTGGTGTTATATCACCTTTTAAATTTGGAAATCTAAAACCTATTCCGATAATTGCAACTTTATTACAATTTTCATCCACTAGATTTTTAGAATCCATTTTTCAATTATTTAAAATTTAAAAAAAAAAATTGATAAAAATTAGATAATTTATCCAAATTTTAAAAATAGATAAAAATAGGTAATTTTTTTTTTTTTTTTTAAATTTTAAATAATTAATTAAAATTTTTAATTTTTAATTTTTTGGACATTTTTATTATTTTATTAATTAAATTAAAAGAAAAAAGGTTACATTACACTTTTTCTTGTGGTTAAAATTATTAAGATCGAAATTAAAAAAAATTATTTGTTTTTTTTTTTTTTAAACTGTTAAAAAAAATAATTTAAATGTAGGTTTGGAAGGTTAGCCCATTTTTATTACTTGCAACTAAAATTAAAATAAATATATTCAAAATAATAAAAAATAAATTCAAAATAAAAAAGTAAAAAAACAATTTGTTTTTTTTTTTTTTTTTTATTTTTTTTTTTTTTTTTGAGATCCAAACAAGATTTATTAAAAATTAAAAAAAAAAAAAAAAAAAAAAAATTATTAATAATTACCCCATCCAAAATAATAAAATTTCAGCATATTAAATTATACCATTATAATTACATAAGTTTTTTTTTTTTTTTTTTTTTTAAATATATAAAAAATAGCCAGGCGATTAATTTTCTTTTTTTAATATTATTCGTAAATTTTTAAGTTATAATTTGAAAAAGTTATAATTTTAATAACAATAATATAAATGCAAATTTTATACATATATGGTTATTTTTTTTTTAATTTTAACGTGTGTACATTTATGTGTGGGTGTTTTTTTTATCTTCAAAGAATATAATAAAATTTACATAAAAAAAATAATTTTAAAATAAAACAAAAATTGTAATGGTGAAGTTGATTTAGTTTATGATACTACTGGTATTTTGTTTAAATTATTTATTAAATTATTAAAATGGAATATTTTTTTTTGTTTGTGGTAATTATTTTTATTGTTGGTTGTGGGTTACAATTTCCATTTTTTTTTTTTTATTTTTATTTTTTTTTTATTTTTATTTTTTTTTTTTCTGATTTAAATTCCATTAATTTATAAAAATGAATTCAATACCAACACTGTTCTTATAATAGGTTTTTCTATTTTTTTTGGTATTTTTTTTTCTTCACTAACCACAATAACATTATTATAATTTTTTAATAGAGGTAGCTTGATTTAATATTAGTACACACTACCACACACAATTTAATTCACTGACTTAATTATTTTAAATCTTTTACCAAATTTATATAATATCTATAGTTTATTTAAAAGGTGTACCATTATTGGAAAAACAATTGTTTTTTTAATTATAATTATTATTATTATTATTATTATTATTTTTTTTTTTTTTTTTTTTTCATTTTATATTAACACCTCAAATAACAATAACAACAACACACATGTTCTAAATCTCTGAGTTTGGAATACAAATGCACATTCATATTATTCCAAACATACACATAAATGTAACACCTCACAAGATAATTTAATTTGGTATTCAGAAAAAAAATTCACCTTCTATGTATAGTTTGGGGGTGCAATTATTGTAATATTATTAATAGAGTGAGTGGGAGAAAGGGTGTGTGAGTGTGTGTGAACGGGGTGAAAAAAACAATATTTTAGTTTTTCTAATTTTTTTTTTTTATTTATTTCCATTTTTATATATGTTTTGTTTTATTTTTTTTTATTTTCTTTTTTTCATTTTTACTAATTACGGTTAATGTGCACAATATATTTGATAAATCAAAATAAAAATAAATAGGATACCAAATGTATGTTATTAGTACTATTTATCCACAATGATTTTTTTTATTTTTTTTTTGTTTTTTTTTTTTTTGCTAATTTTAAAATTAAAAAGAAAAACAAAAAACCAACAATAAAACAAAAATACCCTTTTTTTTGATCAAAACTACATCTAATATGTAAATTTTTTTAATATTATAAATATTAATATTATTATTTTTTTTTTAAAATAAAAAAATAAAATAAAAAAAAAAAAAAAAAAAAAAAAAGAAAAAAGCAACTTATTTAAATAACAAATTAATTTCTTATTTTCAATAACACACAATTGTCTTTTGAAAATTATAATAATTATATAATTATTAATAAAAAAATTAAATGGAAATTACATATATTTTATCTAAATGTATGTTTTCTTTAAAATATTATTTGTGGATTAAAAAATAAAAAATAAAAAATAGTGATTGTATTTTTTTATATAAATTTAAAATAATTATTTTATATTCATAAAAAAAAAAAAAAAAAAAAAAAAAATGGTATCAAATTATAATTATTTGAATTTTAAACTAATCAATTAAAAATAAAATATAAAAAATAAAATATAAAAAATAAAATTTTATTATTATTAGACTTTGGTTCAAGTAGATCAAATATCTATCAATCAAATAGCCAACAAAGTTTAACAATTCAAAATTCAAATGTTGCCTCTAAAAAATTAAATGTTTATGAATTTATACCTTATTATTAAAAAAAATAAAAAATAATCAAAAAAAAGAAATAAAAAAAATAAAAAAATAAAAAATAATAATAATAATAATTAATAATAATAATAATCCATAAAAAAAAAAAAAAAAAAAAAAAAGAATAAAATTAGTGCCGATTCTAATAAACAAACTAAAATATATATATTATATATTTAAAGTAATAAAATAAAAATAAAAAAAAAAAAAAAAACAAACAAACTTTTTATTATTTTATATTTTTTTATTTTTTTATTTTTTTTATTTTTTTTATTTTTTTTATTTTTTTATTTATTTTATTATTTTATTCTTCACTATTTGAAGATTTAAAAATATTAAAACCATCAATTGAAGTTGAAATAGCAACATGAGGAATTTGTGGATGCCAATGAACTTCTTTAATATCATGTTGACCTTGGTGAATAAAGAATAATTGTGGTGGATATTGGAAATCATCATCTGGATTAGCATTTGCATTTGTAAATTCTTCAGTATCCTCTTCCAAAGAGAAATCCCAAATTGTGACTTGATCATCACTTGAAGAGACGATAACTTGTGACTCTTCGTATGGGTTCCATTCGATGGAGGTGATAGGACCAGTGTGGTATTTAAAGTCAGAGACTGGTGAATTATCTTTGAAAGCACGTAAATCCCAAACTCTAAAAGAACCATCATCACAACCACTAACTAAAAGATACTCAACATTTCTACTCCAAGAGATAACATTAACATCGGCAGTGTGAGCCTTTACTGTGATTGCTGGTTTTGGTTTTCTAATATCCCAAATTCTAACAGTCTGATCGATAGAACAACTTGCAAATACCTTCTCTTCAGATGGTGACCATTGAATATCCTCAACTGACTCTGTGTGACCTTTAAATGCTTGTGTATCAGTCTTCCATGTTGACTCACTTGCATTGGTAACGAAAATACTATTATTACAATCACCTGTTGCTAAACGACCTGCAATCTTTGGTGACCAGTCCAATGCATACCCCTCAATCGAATGATTACTAATAGTATGTAATGGTGCTGTTTGTTTTGGTGCTACTGTCTCATTATCCAATGCTTTCAAATGATTTGCAATATTCCAAATATAAACACTTCTATTATCTGACCATGTTGCAACAATATTTGATTGTTGATCCATTGACTATTATATTATTAAATAATATATATATATATATATATATATTAATAAACAATAATAAATTATAAATAATAAATAATAATATGACTTACTCTAATTCTATTTACAGCACCATTATGGTTAATAAATGCAAGTTGTAATTCTGGGTCAACATCTTTATCTTCATCATCTTCATCATCAGACTCTTCATCGTCGTCAGAATCTTCGTCATCGTCAGAATCTTCATCGTCATGTTTTGTTTTATGTAATTGTTTTGCTTTCATAATGATAACTTTATTGTTTTTAGCCTCATCAGCTTGTGTACCTGCTACTAAATACATTGTGTGTGGGTATTTATTACGTTGAGCACCTAATTCATCTTTAATTGGGTGGAATGAAAGACATGGCCATTCAACAGACATTGAATGCATCATATCGTATGCTGTTGAATCGTAATCTAAGACCTCATCCTCTTCCAATGGGTCAACACCTGCTCTCCATACTTTTTTTGGTCCTTTATCTTCACCATCGTTATCACCACCTTCTTCACCACCTTCTTCAATCTCTTCAAATGATTGTTCATCATCTTCGAATGATTCAACCTCATCATCGTTCTCAAAATCATCTTCACCATTTACATCTACATTAGTTCCACCAACTTCATCTGATTCTCCAAATTCAATATCTCCAAAACTTCTTTTTTTACTTGACATTTTAAAATTTTATTTATATTGATTATTGTTGGTTTGGGAAAAAAAAAAAAAAAAAAAAAAAAAAAAAATCTTCGGTCGTTTTTTTTTTTTTTTTTTTTTTCATTAACGAAAAAAAAAAAAAATAAAATAAAATAAAATAAAAAAAAAAAAATTATTTTAAAAATCTCATTTTTTAACAAAATAAAGAAATAATAAGCAATATATTATTCAAATAATAAAAAATAATAATAATAATAAAAATTAAATCTCTCATTTTTATTATTTCTTTTATTGTAACAAAATAAATTTTTTTATTTTTTTTTTTTTTATTATTTTTTTTTTTATTATTTTTTTATTTTTTTTTTTTATTATTATTTAATTCCGATTTTAGTCATTCGCCGATCATCATGTTTAAAATTATTTTTTTTTATTTTTAAACTCAAAAATATGGAACTATTTCCATAATAAACATCCCTAAAAAAAATTAAAAAAAAAAAAAAATAAAAAAAAAAATTAAATGAAATTTTAAATAAAAAAAAAATAAAAATAAAAAAATAAAAAATAAAAATAAATTAAAATTTCATTTAAATTTTTTTGAAATTAAATATAGATATCAACAGAAATTTTAAATAATTTTTTACAAAAATGGATATCCACAGCCAACAGATTTTATTTTAATTTTTTTTTTTTTTTTAATATAAATAAATTTTTTTTTCTTTTTTCTTTTTTTTTACTTTTTATAATAAAAAAGAATTAAAATAATATTAAAAAAATAAAAAAAAAAAAACATATAATTTTTTTTTAATAAAAAAAAAAAAATAAAAGAATAAATTTATTTAACATTAAAAATTCTAATAATAATAATAAATAATAATAATAATAATAAATAATAATATATCAAAAGATAATTTTTTTTTAAAAAAAAAAATAAATATAAAAAGATCATAAAAAAAAAAAAAATTGTTTTTTTTATTTTTAATACATAAAACTGGATTATAGAAATAGTAGAAAAAAAGCAAAAA
Source organism: Dictyostelium discoideum AX4 (assembly GCF_000004695.1). Classification (NCBI taxonomy): domain Eukaryota; phylum Evosea; class Eumycetozoa; order Dictyosteliales; family Dictyosteliaceae; genus Dictyostelium; species Dictyostelium discoideum. The sequence continues at coordinate 558,878 of NC_007092.3, forward strand.
TGGTAAAAGTAAGTATTTTAATTTTTTTTTTTTTTTTTTTTTTTTTTAATATTTCTTTAAAATTAATTACTAATATATATTTTTTTTTTTTTTTTTTTTTTTAATATAAATTTTAAAAGGAAAAAGAATATTATGAAAGATTAGGTGTTAAACCAGATTGTACAGAAGATGAATTAAAGAAAGCATATAGAAAGATGGCTGTTAAATACCATCCAGATAAAAATCAAGGACCAGGTAAAGATGCAGCCGAAGCAAAATTTAAAGATATTAGTGAAGCATATGAAGTTTTAAGTGATCCAGAGAAGAGAAAGATGTACGATAGTTATGGTTCTGAAGGTATGAAGGAGAGTGGTTTCCATGCATCATCAGCTGAAGACCTCTTCTCACATTTCTTTGGTGCAGGAGGTGGCGGTGGTGGATTTAGTTTCGGAGGTGGTGGTGGTGATGATTTTGGTGGATTTAGTTTTGGTAATATGGGAGGTATGGGCGGCATGGGTGGCATGGGTGGTGGTCACAAGAAGAGAAGAAAGGGTGAAGATATTGAACATGAAATGAATAGAAGTTTGGAAGAATTATATAATGGAAAATTAGTTAAGATTTCAATTAGTAGAGATGAAGTATGTAAAACCTGTAAAGGTAGTGGTAGTAATAAACCTGGTGTAACCACAACTTGTCCAACATGTAATGGTAGTAGATACGTTTTCCAAAAGAAACAAGTGGGTCCAGGTATGATACAACAAGTTCAAACAGCATGTCACACATGTCATGGTACTGGTGAAAAGATAAAAGAAGAGGATAAATGTAAAGAATGCAAAGGTAAAAGAGTTATACAAGGTAAGAAGATCGTACAATTCCAAGTCGAGAAAGGTACTAGAGATGGCGAAAGAATCATGTTACAAGGTCAAGGTTCCGAGTATCCAGGTGTACCACCAGGTGATGTAATCATTACAATTCGTGAGAAACCAAATGTAAATTTCAAGAGAAATGGTGATAATTTAATCTACACCAAACGTTTAAAATTATTAGACTCAATCGCTGGTAGTCAATTCATTATAAACACATTGGATCAACGTAAACTTTGGGTCAATCATGAGAAAGGTGATATAATTAAGCAAGGTGATATGCGTTACATAGAGAATGAAGGTATGCCAATTAAAGGTACCTCTAGAAAAGGTAAATTAATCATTGCTTTTGATATTGAATATCCATCGAATCTTACAAATGATGATATTGAAAAACTCTCTAAAATCTTACCAAAAGCTGCCACCCCTTCTGTTTCAAAATCTGATTGTAAATCGGTTGGTCTCTCAAAGGTAAACTTTAATACCAACGAACAAAGTTCTCATGGTGGTGCTGGTGGTGCTTATCAACAACATGGTGGTGCTTATGGTCATCAAAAACAACAACAACAAGGTTTTAATCCTGCTGATTTTGGTGCTCAATTTGGTGGTGGTGGTCCACAACAAGCACAACAGTGTCAACAACAATAAACAATTTAAAAAAAAAAAAACTAAAAATATCCAAAAATATCAAAATACCCAAAAATCTAAAATTAAAAAAAAAAAAAAAAAAATTTCCAAAACTATTATTAAATAAATTTATATAATAATTTTTTCGTTGTACATTTAAAAATAAATAAATCATTGTTAATTTTAAATTTAATTTTTCATTTATATTTTTATTCCTATATAGAAATAATTGGTGTATTTTTTTTTTTTTTATTATTTGTTTCCGCCTTTTTTTTCTTAGAATTTGGACCGTTTTTGAAAAAAAAATATTTTTTTTTATTTTTTTTTTCTTTTTTTTTTTTTTTTTTTTAGTGAATTATTTTTTTTTAATTTTTTTTTTATTTTTCTTAATGGTATCAAATAATAAAAAATATTATTGTAATATCGAGTAAAAGTAATATTATTCTATTAAGGTGGTGTTTATAATAAAACTCTATCGCTTAGAAAAAATAAAAAAAAAATAAAAAAAATAAAAAAATTAAAAAAATAAAAAAATAAAAAAAAATAAAAGATAAAAAAAATAATAAAATTATAATTTTTATAATCAATTCCAAAAAAAATAGAGAATAATAGAAGAGGAAGAAGTAGAGGTGAATAGATAGGTAGGAGTGGAGGAATTAAAAAAAAAAAAAAAAAAAAAAAAAAAAAAAAAAATATAAAGAATGGGTATTTCAGGATTATTACCAGCTTTATCACCAGTAACAAAAGCTATACATGTTAAAGATTATGCTAATAAAAGAGTAGCAATCGATGGTTATAGTTGGCTTCATAAAGGTGCATATTCATGTAGTCAAGAGATTGTATTAGGTATACCAACTAGAAATTATATAAACTATTTCATTAGTCGTATTAAAATGTTAATTAGTTATAAAGTTATACCAGTGGTTATATTTGATGGTGGTCCATTACCAAATAAAAAATTAAAAGAACAAGAAAGACTTAGGTAAGAGTTTAATATCAATTCATGTAAATTAATATTAAAATTAATAATAATATTAATAATAATAATATTAATAATAATAATAATAATAATAATAATAATAATAATAATAATAATAATAATAATAATAATAATAATAATAATAATAATAATAATAATAATAATAATAATAATAATAATAATAATAATAATAATAATAATAATAATAATAATAATAAATATAGACATAGAGAAGAATATAAGAATAAAGCAAAAGCATATCTTTTAGAAGGTAATAAATCACAAGCAAATATATGTTTTCAAAAAGCAGTTGATATAACACCAAGAATGGCATTTTTATTGATTAAAGAGTTGAGGGCTTTAAAAGTTGAATATTTAGTTGCACCCTATGAAGCAGATGCTCAATTAACTTATCTTTCAATCACTGGTCAAGTAGATGCTATCATCACTGAAGATTCTGATTTAGTTGCATTTGGTGCTACTCATGTATGTTTTTATATTGAATTTATTTATATTTATTTTTTAAAATAATATATTAATATATTTATTTATAATAGATTATATTTAAAATGGATAAATATGGATATGCACAAGAGATAAAGACAGAGGATTTAGGGTCATGTAAAAAGGATGGATATGATTTTATAGATTTTAATCAAACAATGTTAAGACAAATGTGTATTTTATCAGGATGTGATTATTTACCATCATTGTCTGGTATGGGATTAAAAACTTCTTTCAAATTATTGAAACAACATAGAGATATTGAAAAAGTATTCAAATATTTAAAGAGAGAGAAATCGAATTTCTCTCAAGAATATGAACAACAATTTTATAAAGCTGATTTCACTTTTAAACATCAACGTGTTTTCGATCCAGTTTCAAGAATTTTAACAACTTTATTACCATTACCTACTATAATTGATTCAAGATTTTTAAATGATAATAATAATAATACTAACGATGGTGATAGTAATGGTGATGGTAGTAGTGGTGGAAGTGGTAGTGGTGGTGGATTTTTAGATTTTATTGGACCAGTAATAGATGATGAAATTGCTGAAAAAATTGCATTAGGTATAATTGATCCAGAAACACATGAACAATTTGATAAAACTCAACCATATCCAAAGAATACATTTACACCTCAACCTAAAAAACTTTTATCACCAATCTCATTCAATACTAAAGAATTTAAAAATCAAACTAATAACAATAATAATAATAACAATAATATAAAGAGTAATAATGGTACAAATAATAAAAATGGTATGATTTTAAATGAAGGTAAATTAGTACAAAAAGGTAGAAATTTAAATGACCAATTTACATTTGCTTCAAATAAAATTACACAATATATGACAACAACAACAACAACAACAACAACAACAACAACAACTAAAAATAATAATAATAATCAAAAACAACAACCAATGATAGAAGATGATACAGGTTATGATTTTCAAATTGATAGTTTTGAAATAGATGATTGTCTAAATGATGATGATGATGATGAAAGTATTATATTATCAAATAATTTAAATAATCAAGAAAACGTTTTAGAGAGTGATTGTGAGTTTGATGATGACGATGATCAACGTGGTATTGATGTAGATGATAGTGAAAAGAAAGATTCTTTTGTTTTAGATAGTGACTACGAGGATGAAAAAGAAGAGGAAGAGGTTAAGTCTTCTACCTTTAATAGCAGTAGTAGTATTAGTAGTGGTAACAGTAGTAAAATAAAGAAAACTTTAGTATCTAGTAAATTTTTTGTGTCATCAGAATCTAGTGTACTAGAATCTGATGATGATGATGGTGGTGATGATGATGATGATAGTTTTAATCATAATCAAAACTTTAGTAGTAGTGGTAATAATATACAACCAAATGTAAGTAAATCCACACAACCACTCACCCTTATCATATACCTGATATGAAAATTAAATATTAATACAAAAAAAAATATTTTTTTTTTTTTTTCCTCCACAGTCAAATATATTTCATAATGGTGAATTAAGTTCATATGGGTATCAAAAGAATCAAAAAAATTTTAAAAATGTAAATAGTAATAGTAGTAGTAATAGCAGTAATAGCAGTAATAGTAGTAGTGGTAATAGTAATAGTGGTAATAGAATTTTTAATAGTGGTAATAGTAGTAATAAAAACAATACAAATGGAGGTATAGTAAAATCAACATTACTTTCAAGCAATGATAGAGTTAGTTTGAACTTTTTTGATCAATTTCAATTTGATGGTAAAAAGAAACAAAGTATTTTAGTGTCTCAATCAAGGAAATCATTTTCATCACCTACTTTATCAAATAATGAAGATTATGATAGTAGTTTTGTTTCTAGCACAATCCCAAGTAGTATCGGTGATGACTATGATCAAATGAATAGCTGTAGCAACAACAACAATTTTAATTATAACAATTCTAGCAATTTCAATAATAATAATATCAATAATAGTAACAATAATAGAAACAGTGGTTTTAGTGGTTTTTTAAAGAGAAAGAGTTCATCACAAACAGCAGCTCCAACAACTCCAACAACTCCAACAACACCAAAAACATCATCATCATCATCATCAACACTTACAAATTCAACAATAACAACAGAGCACTCTAGTTATATATTAAAGAAACCAAAATATCAAGCGACTTCCAATTCTCCAATATCAACACTTGATTCATCTCAAAATTACAATGACCAATCATTTATTTCAAAGAAAGCCCACTCTTTCTCTTCTTTGGATAGCGACCTTATTTTTAAAGAGGATGATGTTGATAATCTTATTTTCAACAACAATAATAATAATAATAATAATAATAATAATAATAATAATAATAATAATAATAATAATAATAATAATAATAATAATAATAATAATAATAATAATAATAATAATAATAATAATAATAATAATAATAATAATAATAATAATAATGATAATAATAACAAAATTACAACACCATCAAATAAATCTTTTAATTCAATAGTATTGACAACTACATCAGCAACTACATCAATAACACAACAAGATAATGAAATTTATACAACACCAAAAAAGAAATTACCATCAACACCAATTTCATCCTCATCAAATGATATAATTTCTAAATATTTCTCATCGCCTAGCAAAGTTGGACCAAAAAGTGAAGGTGCACCACCAACTCCAGTCAATTTGGAAGGAATGTCATTAAGATCAGTTTTAAGTTTAAGATACCAACAAACAATGGCCTCTTCTCCGACTAAATAATAATAATAATAATAATAATAAAAATTTTAAAATAAATTATTACCCCCTTCCCAATTATTTAATAATTAGTTTAATTGATAAAAAAAAGATTTTTTTTTTTTTTTTTTTTTTTGAGTTTTATTTAAACTTTAATTATTAAAATAACAAAGAAATTATTAAAATTAATAATAATGAGAATAAAGAATAACTAATTTTTGAGGAGTCATTACAGTATTTTTCAAATGAATATTTGGTACTTGGACAAGTGTCATCATTGGTACCCAAACTTGTTTGGTAGTATTTACATACTAGTGATCTACAATTTTTAGAAGAACAAGATGAAAGGGAGAATGAATTACCACCCAAACTGCAATTATATTCATTTAAACAATCATATAATGGTAATAAAACATCTACACGAGTTTTTGGAGAAAACCATTCATTGCATTTACTATCACATCCACATTGTTGAAATTGATCGCACACATCGTCATTATTTGTACAATTTCCATTTTGAATTGGTTCAACATATTTTTCACAAATATTCTTATTACACTTTAATTATTATTATAAAATTAATTATTTTTGAAAATTTAAATTAGATTTATGTATTTATATTACAATTTAAAATACTTACATATAAATCTTGATTAATGTTACAATTTTCATCTGAAACACAAGCACTGCCAAGAACATTTTGGAAAAGATTTTGACAAGTTCCAACATCTTTTTCATTTGAATAGGCTTTTTGACAAGATAATGGATGTACACATGGTTCTTCTTTACTATTGAGTGAACAGTTTTTACCTCTTTGAATTCTTTGAGTACAAACTTTATCTTGACAATATTGATCATATAAACAATCTTCTTCATATTTACATTCATTAGTTGGATTGGTACAAATATTTTTGGTACATGTAGAGAATTTACTGTAACAATCTGATTCTTTTTCACATTCATCACCAATTTGAGAGAACTTTGCATTAATACATTTTCCATTTACACAAACTAAACCAATTTCACAAATTCCAAAATCAGTATCTGAATTTACAAAACATTCTTCATCCAATTGAGCTGATGGTCTACAAACATAGTTTTCTTTTTTCGTTTCATTAGTATATGGACCACAAACAAAACCATCACTCACACAACTTCCTGTGTAAAGGAAATCACTATCAGACTTTTTATAGGTACACTATTTATTTATTTATTTATTTATTTATTTATTTATTTATTTATTATGTTTTTAAAAAAATAAATGATTAATCAATTAGTAAATTTTATTCAACTTGAATTAAATTGAAATACAAACTTTTTCTTCATCTTGGAAACATTTCATACAACTATCTCCTTTGGTCAATACGATTAGAAATATTAAAGAAATAAATGAAAATAATAATTTCATTTTTTAATTTTAATTTTTTTTTTTTTGGAAAAAAAAATAATAAAATGATTAAATGGTAAAAAAAAAAAAAAAAAAAAAAGAAATAAAAATAAAAAAAAAAAAGAAATCAAAATAAAAAAAATAAAAATAAAAATAAAATAAAAAGATATTTTCAAAATGATTTTCAAATAAAATAACAAGATTTTTTTTTTTTTTTTTAAAACAAATCAGTAATATTTTTTTTTTTTTTTTTTTTTTTCAAACTGCCGCCCCAAAAATTGTAAATTTGAACAAATAAATTATGATTTTTTTTTTTAATTTAAATGGATTTATTATTTGTTAAGTTTGAATTGAAGGCATTAAATTATAACATTTTCCATTACAATCACAACCTTGATCAATTGAACAAACACTTGGATTTACATTTGAAACCTCTGGTTCTACATTTTTTACAAATTTTATTTTTATAATAACACTTTTAAAATAAAATAAAATGAAATTAGTAAAATGATTTTTTGATAAAAAAAAAAAAAAAAAAAAAAAAAAAAAAAAAAAAAAACCATTGGTTACTTATAAACCATCACTAGATTTATAAGAACCACCCATACCATTTATTGTTAAAGGTTGACATGTTCCAATTTCTTCGGGGATGGGGAAATAATGCTAAAGCATAAAAAATGGTATTGGTTTTAATTTTTAATTTTTTATTATTATTTTTGTCAGAATTTATCTCTATTATTAAAAAAAATTAAATTTTGTAATTAATTATTTAAAAAGTTTTCTTTTATTGTTATAATTTTTTTATGACCTTCAGAATCCAATAATCAAAATAACAGAGAATAATGCCAAAGCATAAAAAATGTACTGAATGGAATGTTTTGATTGGGCACTAGAGGTAGAATCTGTTGATGAAGTAGTGGTTTTTTCCGGACCGGAACATGGAGTAATATCACTATTGTATCCTGTTGTGTTAAAAACAAAATTAATTTTATATTGTGGATTATCACTAAAAACTCCATTGAAAAATGATTGTTTGTCAGAGTACAATGAACTAAATGTTTTTCCATTTTCTGTTTTAATACTCGAACATGATTCATATAAACCTTGAGCAAAATCAGGATGAAGAATGAAATCAATTTTAACCACTTGAAGTGTTTGTGTTATTGTCTCAGTTGGTACCATAAATGATTGTTGAAATGGTGAACAAATTGATCCACACCATAAGCTCCAAACATTGGCTAAACATCCTGGACATTGACCAAAAAGTGTTTCATTACTTTGAATAAATGTTTTAAGTCCATTAGTTTGATATGTATAACAACATGCTTTTTGTGAATATTCTGGATGTGAAGCTTGACATGTTCCTGAAGTAATAGAAACACTGTTATACTAAAAAAAAAAAAAAAAAAAAAACAATTTGTTAATTATGTTTAATTACTTATGGTATTTTGAAAAAGTAATTCATACTGGAGGAAATTGTGAATTTTTAACAAAAGTTGCATTATTACCAAAAATTGAACATCCTTCAGTTGTATTATAAGGGAATGGTCCTTGTGATTTTACTAAAAGAGTAAAACAAAAAAAATAAATAAAAAAAATTAAAATTATATTTAAATTCATTTTGGTAAATAAAATTTAATATTTTAGAAAAAAAAAAAAAACAAAAAAATTAAAAAACAGTTCCCAATGGTTTTTTTTTTTTTTTTTTTTAAAAGATTTTTATAATAAAAATAAATATCTAAAAACGACACAATATTGTGTTGCATGTCTTAAAAAAAAAAATTAAAAAAATAAAAAAATAAAAAATAAAATAAAATAAAATTTCCAATCACTTCGTCATTTTTACAAAATTGATTCCCAAAGATATTTTTTTTTTTTTTTGGTTAATTTTGATGCATAAAATATATTTTATACAACCATTTTTGACTGAAGAGAAGAGCAATATATATAATGAATTAAAAAACTAATTACTCTGCCAACTAGGTTGTTTATTTTAAATTAAATAAAAAAATTTATTAAAGAAAATTTTATTACTATTATTATTATTTATTTATTTATTTATTTGATTTTTTAAATTTATATGATTTTGAGTATTTTTGGGTGATCTATTTATCTATACTAAATTCATATTAAAAATAATATAATTATGATCGAGTTATCTCGAAAAAAGTTTTTTATTTTTTAATAAAAAGCACGATTGGTAATTTAAGTACAGTAGCATTACTTGATAAAGCAGGTTTAACAAATGAAGTTTTATTTTAATATTTTTAGGTGTATCATTATCGATATTGGGATTTGCAATATTGAGTAAACCAGTTATAGTTAATGATAAAGGTCAAATAGTAGAGAAAGAGAATCAAATTAAGTTTATTATTATTTAAAGATAGACCAACTCGATTACTAGTGGTACCATTACTTTATAGTTAGGGTAAGTGATTTTTTTTTTTTTTTTTCAATTGACAACCACATTTTATAACAGTTATCATCTAAAAATAATTAATAAAATTACAAATACATATTAAAAAAAAAAATAAAAATAAAAATAAAAACAATGTAAAATATAATGTTTCAAATTCAGCTTGCAGTTGAATAGTCATCTACTTTAAGACAATCAACTAAAAGAATGGACTAAAACAATTCCATCAGCTATAATTAAAACTTAATTTATATAATTTTAATAATATTAAAAATTAAAAAAAATATTTTAAAATTTGTAAATTATGTATTTTTTTTTTTTTTGTAAATTTTCTATTTTTTCCACTATTTAAAAGTCATTTGATTTGAATTTTTAAGTTTTTAATTTCACATATTCATTTTTTTTTTTTTTTATTTTAATTTTCAAAACAAATAATAATAATTTTTTTTGAGCCCTTATTTTTTTATTTACTCAAAATAGACTCGAATACCCTTTTGTCAACTAATTAATTTCGAAACTAATTCGGTTTTAAGTTTTAATAAAAAAAAAAAAAAAAAAAAAAAAAAAAAAAAAAAATAAATATTATTATTTGTTACAAACAAACACAAAAAAAAAAAAATTAGTATTATTATTTGTAACAAACACAATAAAAAAAAATAATAATTATGTTATTTATTAAATTATTTTTTTGTTAATTTTCATTCTAATTTTTAGAGATAATCTAAAAAAAAAAACATAATGTGTTGGGTGGAAAAAAAATATATATATATAAATAGATGAAGATATAAAATCTTTTGATAAAATATTTGTAATTAACCCAAAAAAGGTAAAAATAATATTGTGTAACTAAATAAATATTATTATGAAAAAAATTATAAGTTTTTAACTTTTTTAAAAAATTAGTTTTTTTTTTTTTTTTTTTTTAGAAATAATAATTATTATTATCATTATTATTAATTTGTAAAGTCATAATGTTAAATAAAATAATATTAATATTTTTTTTAATAAATAATATATTTTCAATAGTTGTTTCCTCAACAAAATTAAATCCATGGGTTTTTGAGGAAAGAATTAAATTATATGATATATTAATTAATTCAACAAAAGTTGAAATTTTTGGAGATGATAATTTAAATAATTGTTTTCAAGGTTTTAAAATCCAACTTGAATGGCAAAAAACAACAGGTAGATCAATGATAATTGATAATTCGAATATTAGTGTTAATAGTTGGTGGGGATCAATGAACTATTATGAATCAATCATACCATTTATATCTGCTATGAATTTAGGTATTATACAACCACCAATTGAACTGGTTAATATTGGAGATGACAGATTTTGTACAGACTATTCTGAATGTGATAAAGAGTTAATGGAGCCATGGGATTTATATTTCCAATTTTTAATTAAAATTAAAGATGAAAAGTATAGCTATTCAATTCAACAACAAATATTAAAATATAATTGGGATGGACATATGAAAAGTTTAAGTATTGGTTTAAAATTATTTAATGATAAATTGAATTATCTTTCAAAAAATGAAATTAAATTCTCAACTGGATTTGTTCATTTTGTTGATATTATATCATTAATTAATTTCAATACAAATTATAGCCAAATTTTACCAATTTTCGATTCACTTCCACCAAGAATGTTAACAAATTCTGATCATCCACCATTTTTTAAAGGTTTTACAAGAACTCAAAATTTTTATACTGTATCAGTTTTATCAATTAATGAATTACATGAAAATCAAATACTATGGAATTATTTTTTAAATCTTTTAAAAACAAAAACTGAAAATGAAAAATGTCGTGATTTTATAAATCAAGAAATTATTAATTTTACAAAATACCCTGAATCAACATTAGTTAAATTATTATTAAAACTTTTATTAAATAATTGTTAATTTAAATTAAATAAAAAAAAAAAAAAAAAAAAAAAAAAAAGAATCTGCCCTACCTTTTAAAATTTTTTAACAAAAGTAATGTTTGTGTATGGAATTGGCATAACTTCGAAACATAACTTTAAATTAAAAATTTCAAAAAGCAGGGAAGGGTACATTGAGAGTCTCATTACTTTTTCACACTCTGATATCAAAAAAAAAAATAATAATAATATAAAAAGAAAAAAAAATATAGAAATTGAAGAATAATTATAAAATAAAACGAATATTTTTTGAAATAAAATTTTATTTGTTTTTTTTTTTTTTTTTTTAATTTTATATCTAAAGTTGAGTCGATAAATTATTAATTACCTTAAAATGGTGAATTACTGAGATAGCTTTCAAAAATTGAAAAATTTCATCTAGAGATATCTCAATCAAAATGGGCTATTATTATTATTATTATTATTATTATTATTATTATTATTATTATTATTATTGTTATTATTAATTATTATTATTATTATTACTACTAACTAAATCTTCTTCCTCTTCTTCTTCTTCCTCTTCTTCATCATCCTCCGAGATATTTTTTTTGAAAAAAAAAAAAAATCACCAAAGCGCTGGTGGTAAAAAAAGATTTTTTTTTTTGCCAGTTAACTTTTAATTATTACCCAAAAAATTTCAACAAATTTTTTTTTATTTTTTTTTTTTTTTTTATAATTTACTTTTTTTAATTTTTGATCAACATTAAACATAAAATGGATAACAATTATAATAAATATTGTTCAGGACAGTTAAAAATAATTTCTGATTTTGATAAAATTCAAGAAATATTTCAAATTGTTTTAAAAAATCATGTCAATAACCAAGATACAAACGATAATATTAAAATTTTAGATATCGGTTGTTCACATGGTAAAAATTCAATAATTGTCTTAAAACCATTAATTGAACAAATTAGAAATAAATGGAAGCCAAATGAAAAAGTAATTGAAATATTTCATTCAGATTTATCAGTAAATGATTTTTCAAAATTATTTAATGAAGTTTATCATTTAAATTCATATTCTAATAAAATCAATAATATTTTTACATATGGTATTGGTAATGGATTTGAGAATCAATTAGTACCAGATAATTCAATTGATTTTATATTTTCATTTACAACTTTACAATGGGTACCATTTATAGGTAAATATAAATCATTTGAAGGTTCATTATATAATATTTTTTTAAAAATTTAATTTATTTAGTTTATATTTTTAAATTTATTTTTTATTTGTTTAGTTTTTTTTTTTTTTTTTATAAAAATAAAATGGATAATAGTTATAGTAAATATTGTTCTGGACAATTAAAAATAATTTCAGATTTTAATAAATTTCAAGAAATATTTAAAATTGTTTTAAAAAATCATGTTAATAATCAAGGTACCCAGGATAATAATAATATTAGATTTTTGGATATTGGTTGTTCACATGGAAAAAATTCAATAATTGTATTAGAGCCATTAATTGAAAAAGTTAGAAATCAATGGAAGCCAAATGAAAAAGTAATTGAAATATTTCATTCAGATTTACCAGTGAATGATTTTTCAAAATTATTTAATGAAATTTATCATTTAAATTCATATTCAAATAAAATCAATAATATTTTTACATATGGCATTGGTAATGCTTTTGAAAATCAATTAGTACCAGATAATTCAATTGATTTTATATTTTCATTTACAGCAATACATTGGATACCATTTTTAAGTGAATATAAATCATTTGAAGGTTCCTTATACATACCAATTACTTATCGTTTACCAGGTTTTGAAAATTATTATAAAGAAAGATTATTAAATGTATTAAAAAATCGTTATAATGAATTAAAAGTCGGTGGTATTTTTTCATTTAATCTTTTCATTCAAGAAGATCAAGGTAGTGAAAATGAAGAAAAAAGTAAATCACTTTATTATTGTTTGAAAAACATTAAAGAAATTCTTAGAGAAATGAGTTATGAATCAATTTTATCAAGAGAAGAAGTTGAAAATATGATTGTTCCAGCCACAATTTATTCTAGAGATGAATATCAATATGCAATTGATAAATCAACTAATAATACTGGTCTAAAATTAATTTATGAAAATAGAATAACATCTAATTGGGCTGATAGTTATCAAGATGATGAATCTTATATTGGTTCACTTGTTGGATTTATTAGTAATTTCATTAAAAATGCAATTAATGGTGATAGTGATAGAGTTGATTCAGTATTCAATGATTTCAAACAACGTCTACATTTAAAATATAAATTAAATCCAAAAGATTTCCAATTTCATCTTTGCAATTTATATTTATCATTTTTAAAAGAAAATTAAACTTTATAAAAATAAAATTAAAAAAATGAATAAATAATTTTAAGAAAACAAAAAAATAAAGTATATATGAGTTTACAATCACAATATATATATATTTATTTTTTTATTTTTTATAAATATTTTTAAAAAAGTAGTCAAAGTGTTGAATTTTTTTTTTTTTTTTTTTTTTTTTTTTGTGTTCACTTGCTGCAATGATTTTTTTTATTAATTTTATATATTTATTTTTTTATCTATATGAAAAAATAATAATTTAATAGAATTAATTATCTTTTGAATTAGATATGTGGTAAAAAAAAGAAATTAATGAAAACGTAATAACCACTTTTTTTTTTCTTTTTTCTTTTTTTTTTTTTTTTGGGGATATGAAAATGCTTTTAATACTATATAAAAAATAAATTTTATACTTTGGGTTTAAAAAAAAATAAAAAAATACCCAACTCAAATGGCAATCTGAATTTTTAATTTGTAATTTATGTAACATTTTAAAAAAAAAAAAAAAAAAAAAAATAACTTTGTATTTTAAAAATAAATTAAAAACTATATTTATAATAGTTATAAATTAATGAGTATATAATCTTTCCAATGTTTTCTATAAAGAAAAACTTTTTTCAAGACACATAAATAATTTTTTTTTTTTTTAAACTATTTTTTCTTTTTGTTTACTATAGTAACTTTGGTGGGTTGAAGGCTGGTGTGAACGAGTCGTGGAATGAGCCGTCCAAGACTGACTCGTCGTCGACCTTGATGGTGAAGGTGTTGTCTGGTCTGATGATCAAGGTGTAGATATGCGACACTCTGTCTTTTCTAACCGATGGTTTTGCAGTGATCAATTTCTCTTCGTGTACGTTTGTGATTGGGTTACGATCGTTTAGTTTTATTTTTAAAATTAAAATGGATATTAGCTATAATAAATATTGTTCTGAACAATTAAGATTAATTTCAGATTTTGATAAAATTCAAGAAATATTTGAAATTGTTTTAAAAAATCGTGCCTGAAATCAAGGTACCCAGGATAATAAAAAAATTTTAAAATTTTAGATAATGTTTATTCACATGGTAAAAATTCAATAATTTTATTAGAAACATTATTGAACAAATTAGAAATAAATGGAAGCCTAATGAAAAAGTAATTGAAATATTTCATTCAGATGCATCAGTAAATGATTTTTCAAAATTATTTAATTAAGTTTATCATTTAAATTCATATTTGAATAAAATCAATAATATTTTTACATATGGTATTGGTAATGAATATGAAAATCAATTAGTACCAGATAATTCAATTGATTTTATATTTTCATTTTCAACTTTACATTGGGTACCAATTTTAAGTGAATATAAATCATTTGAAGGTTCATTATATATACCAATTACAGATTGTTTATCAGGTTTTGAAAATTATTATAAAGAAAGATTATTAAATGTATTAAAAATCGTTATTATTAATTAAAAGTCGGTGGTATTTTTTCATGTAATATTTTAATTCAAGAAGATCAAGGTAGTGAAAATGAAGAAAAAAGTAAATCTATTTATTATTCTATGATAAAAGTTAAAAATATTCTAAGAGAAATGAGTTATGAATCAATTTTATCAAGAAAAGAAGTTGAAATGAATATCAATATACAATTGACAAATCAACAAATAATACTGGTCTAAAATTAATTTATGAAAATAGAAAAACTTCTAATTGGGCTGATAGTGATCAAGATGACGAATCTTATATTGGCTCAATTATTTCAGTTGCTGGTATATTCTTTAAAAATGCTATTAGGTGTGATAAGAATAGAGTTGATTCAATATTAGATGATTTTGTACAACGTCTACATTTAAAATACAAATTAAATCCGAATGATTTCCAATTTCATCTTTGTAATTTATATTTATCATTTTTAAAAGAAAATTAAATAAATTATTAAAAAAAATTATTATTTTTATTATTATAATAATTTTTTTTTTTAAAATATATTTATATTTATCATTTTTAAAAGAAAATTAAAAAAAAAAGTGAATAAATAAATTTTACAAAATAAATTATTTATTAATTTTAAAACAGAAAATATTTTTCCTTTTTTAGTTTTTTCTTTTTTAATTTTATTTTATTTATTTTTTATATCTTTCAAATTAAAACTATTCAAACGATGGCTTGAATAAATTTTTTATCAAAATAAAAAAATCACTAAATCTTTTGAACATGACATCATAAATTATGTTATAAAACAAAAGAAATAAAAATTAAAATAAATAAATTGGTACCACTATATAATTAAAAATAAATTTTTTTTTTTTTATATTCTTTCATTTTTTTTTTAACCACACCACCTTTATTGAATATGTAACTGCTTTTTTAAATATGTAACTGCTTTTTTAATTGAGAAGTTTGGGAAAACTTAAGGGGTTAAAAAAAAAAAAAAAAAAAAAAAAAACTTCTGTGTATTAAAAATATGTATAAAACATTTTTACATAAAAATTTGATTTGCTTTTTGTATTTTTGTAAACTTTTTTCAATATTCCATACAATTATTTTTAAAAATATTTTCATAGCACAATTAAATTTATTTCCAAAAGTTAATTTTAGTTTCAATTTTTTATTTTAAAATGGATAATAATTATAATAAATATTGTTCTGGACAATTAAGATTAATTTCAGATTTTGATAAAATTCAAGAAATATTTGAAATTGTTTTAAAAAATCATGTTAGTAATCAAGGTACCCAAGATAATAATAATATTAAAATTTTAGATATTGGTTGTTCACATGGTAAAAATTCAATAATTGTTTTAAAACCATTAATTGAACAAATTAGAAATAAATGGAAGCCAAATGAAAAAGTAATTGAAATATTTCATTCAGATTTACCAATAAATGATTTTTCAAAATTTTTTAATGAAGTTTATCATTTAAATTCATATTCAAATAAAATAAATAATATTTTTACATATGGTATTGGTAATGGATATGAAAATCAATTAGTACCAGATAATTCAATTGATTTTATATTTTCATTTACAACTCTACACTGGGTACCATTATTAAATGAATATAAATCATTTGAAGGTTCATTATTAAATATTTCAATTACAGATCGTTTACCAGGTTTTGAAAATTATTATAAAGAAAGATTATTAAATGTTTTGCATCATCGTTATAATGAATTAAAAGTCGGTGGTATTTTTTCATTTAATCTTTTCATTCAAGAAGATCAAGATAGTGAAAATGAAGAAAAAAGTAAATCAATGAAAAATTGTACGAAAAAAATTAAAGAAATTCTTAGAGAAATGAGTTATGAATCAATTTTATCAAGAGAAGAAGTTGAAAATATGATTGTTCCAGCCATAATTTTTACTAGAGATGAATATCAATATGCAATTGATAAATCAACTAATAATACTGGTCTAAAATTAATTTATGAAAATAGAATAACAAGCAATTGGTATTATTGTTATCAAGATGATGAATCTTATATTGGTTCAATCATTGCATTTATTGGTAATTTCATTAAAAACGCAATTAATGGAGATAAGAATAGAGTTGATTCAATATTCAATGATTTCGAACAACGTCTACATTTAAAATATAAATCAAATCCAAAAGATTTCCAATTTCATGTTAGTAGTTTATATTTATCATTTTTAAAAGAAAATTGAATAAATTTTATATATTGATAAATAAAATTAAATATTTAAATTGAATACTTACTAGAATTTATGTTATTAAAAAAATCGATTCTTTTTAAAAAACTGAGTAGAATTTGAAAGCATCAATTTTTAGAAAGCATTGATTTTTTTAAAAATTTAAAAGAATTTTTTTCTTTTTATTTGTTTTTAAATTAAAATTATTTGTTTTTAAGTTTTTTTTTTAAAAAAAAAAAAGATTACTAAAATGGATAATAATTATAATAAATATTGTTCAGGACAATTAAAAATAATTTCAGATTTTGATAAAATTCAAGAAATATTTGGAATTGTTTTAAAAAATCATGCCAATAATCAAGGTACAAAGGATATTAAAAATTTTAGAATTTTAGATAATGGTTGTTCACATGGTAAAAATTCAATAATTGTCTTAAAACCATTAATTGAACAAATTAGAAATAAATGGAAGCCAAATGAAAAAGTAATTGAAATATTTCATTCAGATTAATCTGTAAATGATTTTTCAAAATTATTTAATGAAGTTTATCATTTAAATTCATATTCTAATAAAATCAATAACACTTTTACGTATGGTATTGGTAATGGATTTGAAAATCAAATAGTGCCAGATAATTCAATTGATTTTATATTTTCATTTACAACTTTTCATTGGGTACCATTTATAAATCGTTTGAAGGTTCATTATATAATATTGATTTTTCAGATCGTTTACCCGGTTTAGAAAATTATTATAAAGAACGACTATTAAATGTATTGAATAATCGATATAATGAATTAAAAGTCGGTGGTATTTTTTCATTTAATATTTTAATTCAAGATAATCAAGGTAGTGAAAATGAAGAAAAAAGTAAATCAGGTTATTGTATGATAAAAGCTAATCAAATTCTAAGAGAAATGAGTTATGAATCAATTATATCAAGAGAAGAAGTTGAAAATATGATTATTCCAATCGTACATTTAACTAGAGATGAATATCAATATGCAATTGATAAATCAACAAATAATACTGGTCTAAAATTAATATATGAAAATAAAATTACAATTGGTCTGATACTCATCAAGATGATGAATCTTATATTGGCTCAATTATTTCAATTATTGGTAATTCTATTAAAAGTTCAATTAATGGTGATACCAGTAGAGTTGATTCAATATTCAATGATTTTAAACAACGTCTTCATTTAAAATATAAATTAAATCCAAATGATTTCCAATTTCATGTTTGTAATTTATATTTATCATTTTTAAAAGAAAATTAAACTTTATTAAAAAAAAAAAAAAAAAAAGATAAAATAAATAAAATAAAAAAAAGTGATATAATAAGAATTTTATTTAATTCAATTTTAAGGTTTATCCAAATTGAAAAAAGTAATTAGTTATCTTCATCTTCCTCTTCTTCATCTTCTTCATCTTCATTATTATTTTGTTCAGTATCACTACCCATTAAATCAGAAAATCTTGAAGATTTATCTTTTTTTTGTTGTTTTGATTTTCTAGCTTTTTTAAAAGCTTGAGTTTCATGTAAAATTTCATTAATTGATTCTTGTTCTTGTTTTTTCTTTTCTTCTTGTTTTTTTAATTGAATTTCAATTGAAGATTGTTTTGGTTGTTGTTTTTGTAATAATTTATCAGCTTCTTGTTGTTCTAATTTTCTTTTTTTTTCATTAATTGCATCTTGTCTTTCTTTTGCATCTTTTTCTTTTTTTAATTTAATTTTATTAACTTTTTCTAATCTTTGTTTTTCTTTTTTCTTTTCTTTATAGGCGATTTTTAAGATTTGATCTTTTGTATAACCACTTGTCCACTCTGCAATTAAAGTTTTATCACGAATTTCAGGCATTCTTGGTAAGTAAAGTAAACCAAAACCTGTTGCTAATAAACCAATATTTAAACGATGAAATACAAATATATAAGGACAAAGATGTTCTTTATAACCACGTACATGCGATACCATTGCAATTACACCCTTTTCCATAATTTCACGATCGTTGAATGATATTTTTTTAATTTCTGGTAGGACGTTTGTAACGTTTTCAGCTTTCACCATCTCTACCAATGGTACTTTTTTAATTTTTAAAAATTCAATATAGGAATCTTCTTCTGGTGAAAGGAAAATCAAAGCATTACCATCACGACCCATACGAGCAGTTCTACCAATACGATGAACAAATGCTTTTGGATCTTGTGGAGAATCATATTGAAGTACCCAATCAACATTTGGAATATCTAAACCACGAGCAGCCAAATCAGTTGATAATAAACAACCATTGGTAGCTTGAGAGAATGAATCGAAAACTTTAATACGTTGACTGTGTGGTGCTTTACCATGTAATGAAAAGAATGGTTTCCCACTCAATACTTTAACCGATTGAAGTATCTTAAAGAAATAATCAACAGTTGAACAAGTTAGGAAATAAATTATAATTTTATTCTTATCAATATGATTTAATAAAAAGTGAACCAATTGATTCAATCTCTCTTCAACAGGTACAATCATATATCTATTATCCAATGTGGTTGGAATTGATTGATCTTCATGAGTTTCAATATGTTTAACTGATACTGAAACTTTGAATGGATTACGCATACCAGTTCTTGCCAATTCTTTAACTTCCGATGTTTGAGTTGCTGAAAATAATCCAGTTCTACGTTGTTTTGGTAATTTCAATAAAATTGAATTAATTGGTAAATGAAAACCCATATCCAATAATCTATCTGCTTCATCTAAAATTAACATTTCAAATTCTTTAAATTTAAATTGTTGATCATTCCTTACAACTCTTGTTAAAAATTCATCAGTTCTACCTGGTGTACCAATTAAAATATTACCACCATAATTTTTATAATTAACTAAATCTTGATAAATATCTGTACCACCAATTAATAATAAACTTGAAATTTCAATTTTTTTTTTTTTTTTTTTTTTTTCAATTTCTTCTTCTTCTTTTTCATTTTCTTCTTCTTCTTGTTCTTCTAATAATTCATCTTCTAAAGTTTTAATATTTTCTAAATCATTTTGGTCATCAATTCTATTTAAATCATTTAAAAATTCTAATAAAACTTGTTGGATTTGAATTGCTAATTCACGAGTTGGTGAAATAATAATTGATGCTATATCTGTTTTCTTTAGATTGGTTTCTCTTTTTAAAATTTTTTCAATAATTGGAATTACAAATGCTAATGTTTTACCTGACCCTGTACATGCTTCAACTAATACATCTTTATTTGACATAAATAATGGTATAACTGCTGATTGAACTGGCGACATTGATTTAAATCCTAATCTATTAATTGTATTTAATGTACTATCACTTAATTTATTTTCAAGTTTATTCCAACCACCTGTATCAACTTTACTTGTCATTTTTTAATTTTTTTTTAATTTTTAATTTATATTCTATTTTTAATTATATTATTTCTTATTTAGAAAATTAGAAAAAAAAAAAAAAAAAAAAAAAAAAAAAAAAAAAAATTTTGAAATAAAAAAAATAAAAATAAAAATAAAAATAAAAACCAATTAAAATTTCATCGTTTTCGGTTTTTTAAGATTTTGCTTTTTATTTTTATTTTTATTTTTTTTTTTTTTTTTATTTTTTTTTGAGAAATTTTTAATATTTACACTCTGATTTCATTTTTTTTTTTTTAAACCCCACTTTTAGCAATTTTTTTTGAAAAAAAAAAAAAACTATCATTTATTGTTTTTCTTTTTATTATTACATCGGTGGAGAGTATATTTTTAAAAACCAATATACAAAATCTGATGACAAATTTAAAAAATAAAAAAATTGAAAATTCAAGTATAGAGGTTGATAACAATAATAATAATAATAATAATAACAATAATAAAAATCAAAATAATAAAAAAAGAACATTAGAAATATCCTATACAAATAAATTTCAATTTTTAGATAGTTCAGATAGTGGTGGTGAAAGTGATACAGATAAAGAAATGAATAGAGTTTCATTAAAAAAAAAAAAGAAATCATCACCAATTTCAAATAAATTAAGTCAAGATTTAAAGAAAAAAGAACAAAAATTTAAAACTACAAATGATACAGTAACTGATTATAACACCAACAATGGTGGTGGTGGTGTAGGTAGTAATGGTGAAATTCAAAAACCAACATTTTCAATTAATCGTAATAATTGTACAATTAAAGATATTCAAGATTATATAGTTTGGTTAATGTTAAGATTTAAAGTACCAACACCAAATTGGATTTTCACAGCAATGTCACCATTAATTAAAAAAGTTGTAGTAGTATCAATTCAAGGCATTAGTTCGTTGATGCACGATAAATTATCATTGTTATCTGGTAAAGATCATTTATTCTCTCAAGTATTTGAAGCTAAAAACAAAGTTGAATTACAATTTCCAAATTATAATCATATCTTTGAATCACTATTAAATGTCAAAACTTGTAAAGTTCAAAAAATTGATACTTGTGAAAAAATGAGAAAAGAAATTGAACCAATATCATTCTATCTATTAGATGATCAACAATTAGTTGAAAATGGTTATTTTACTATAAAAGATTTAAAAGATGGTTGGGTATATAGTAATCAAGTTAAACAAATTTTAAATTTAATAAAACCATCTAATGATGATGATAATAATAATAATAATCAAGAAGAAGATAATGGAGCATCATCACCAACAACAACCACAGTTAATAGTGATGATGATAATAATGATAATAATAATAATTTAATAAATAAATTAAATTTAAAAGTTAAAGAAATGTTAGCAATTGATTGTGAAATGTGTAGAACAGAGGGTGGTCAATTAGAATTAACAAGAATTAGTATTGTAAATGAACAAAAAAAAGTAGTATTGAATGAATTAGTATTACCAGAGAAACCAATTATAGATTATTTAACGCAGTACAGTGGTATTACAGCAGATACATTAAAGAATGTTACAAATCGTTTATCGGATATTCATGCGAAACTTGAGAAATTGGTTGGAGTTGATACTGTATTGATTGGACATTCCTTGGAGAACGATTTGAAAGCAATGAAATTCATACATCGTAAAATCATTGACACATCTATACTCTATCCAACAGGATCCAGTGGTAAATTCTCATTGAAATATTTAACAAAGAAATATTTAAATCGTATCATTCAATCTACTAAACATGGTAAACTTGGTCATGACTCAATTGAGGATGCACGTGCTGCAATGGATTTAGCTCAATTGAAAATTCAAAAAGGTAAAAGTTTTGGAACTAGATTGGCATCAATGGAGAATTTATTCGATAAAATTAATAAACATGAAAAGAAATCAAGTTTCATCGATAGATTAGAAGATATTAAAACTTTTACTTCTCAAGTGGTATCTTGCTTCAATTGTGAAAATGATAATGAAGTAATTGAAAAAATAATTAAACAATCCTCAAATTCCTCTTCTTCAGATTTAATCTTTTCACAATTAACTTCATTATCTGATCATTTTAAAAGTTTACTACCAAAACAATTTTCAATTACAAATCCTGAAGAAAATAAATTAACTACTACTACAACCACAACTACTACTACTATTACTAATCCAATTGAAACTATTATTGATTCACCATTATTAACTGAAAAAGAAATTAAAGAAATTCATTCACTTGATAGTATTGAAATTAATACAACAGTTAAACAAATAGTTCGTCAAATGGAATTACAAATAAAGAATGTTTATGATAAATTACAAGAGAATTCAATGTTATTATTAATTTTAGGTCCTGGTCCATTAAATGATATTATTCGTTTCCAAGGTGATGGTAATAAACAAAAAGATTATTATTTATCAGTTGATACTGCAAAAGAAGGTGTGGCATTTTTAGCATTAAAATAAATAAATAATAATAAATAAATAAAAAAACAAATAATAATAATAAAACAAAAACAAAAACAAAAACAACAAATAATTTTATAATTTAAAATTTTTATTTTATTTTTTATTTTTATTTTTTATTTATTTAAAATTAAACCATTATTAATATCAATTGTATAATTTACTTTATTGGTTGAAGAATCATCACCAATTGGTGATAATTCACAAGTTAGTTTTAATAGATAATCATTTTCAAGAATGATTGATTGACAGCTTGGTTGAATGAAATCACTTGATTTAATTAACCCTGTTTTAACATGCATTATATCATAGTTTCCATTAATTCCATTATATAAAAATAAATATTGATCATTTGTAACTGGTGAATTAAAATGAACGATTTTTGTCCAATTATCATTTGTTGAATATTTATATATACTTTGATCTTCACATATTAATTCATTATATCCACTTGGTTCTCTATAATAATATTTAAAATTACAACCATCATATTTTGGTGATACATAACTTAGTGATTCTAAAATTATAAAAATAAAAAAATAAAAAAATAAAAAAATAAATAAAAAATGTTATATAAATAAATAATTAATTTGTTTGTTTTTTTTTTCTAAATAATTATTTTTTGGATACATATATTATTAATTATTAAATTTAATAATACTTACTACTAAATAAAATAAAAAATATTGAAAATATAATTAAACTTAAAATAATCTTCATTTTTATTTTTTTATTTTTTTAAATTTTTATTTTTTTTAAATTTTTTTATTTTTATATATATATATATATATATATATATATATATGTATAAATAATTTAGTGATAAGAGTTTTATTTTAATTTTTTTAATAAAAAAAATAAAATAAAGAAATTTTAATATTTGATCATTCCATTGTTTTTTTTTTTTTATTTTTTTTAATTTTTTAAAAAAAAATAAATAAAACAATAATAATAAAAATTAATAATTGTTTTAAAAAATTTAATTAAATTTTAGCATTTGTAAAAATTAAAATACAAATAATTATAAGGTGTGTTGTATGTGTGTGAATTAAAATTGTATGTTTTATTATTTAAAAATTAATTTTTTTTGATTTATTAGTGTGTGGTTAGTTTTTTTTTTTTTTTTTTTTTTTTTGTAGTCTGTCTTTTTTTTGATTTTTTTTTTTTTTTAAATGTGACTTTTATAAAAATAGTGACTATTAATTTATAATACAACCCTTTTAAGGTATTACTTTTTTATAATTATTATTATCTATTTATCTTATATAAAAAAAAAAAAAAAATTTAGAAATTATTTTATTTTTTTTTAATTGTTAACTGTAATACTGAACTGTAATATGCATATTAACTTCAATAATTTAATCATTATCGTTTTGATATTTTTTTTTAAAAAAAAAAATTAAATAATAAGAAAAAAAAAAAAAAAAAAAAAAAAAAAAAAAAAAAAAAAAAAAAAAAAAAAAAAAAAAAAAAAAATTTTAACAAAAATATTATATTTATAAAAACCCTAACGGTCAATCTATTTATTTATATTTTTATTTGTTTATTTATTTATATATTTATTTATATATTTATCTATTTATTTATTATTTATTTATTATTAATTTTGTTTACTTAAAAATTGAGATGATAAATTAAGAGTACAATCTTGGTAATCTAAATTTACTAAACATTGAACAATACAACTAGCATCAGTACCACATTCTTCACGACAAACTTGTAAAATGAGTGAGCAACTGGTTTTTAAATTTGGATTTGAATTTAATTGATTTGATTTTTCTTCATGGAAATTATTATTTATTGTACAATGTGCATAATCTAAATTTACTAAGCAAGTTGTAAAACAATTTGAATTATTGCCACACATTCTTTCGCATGCATCGAAAATTTGTTGACAACTTGTTGAAGAAACAATACCATTATTAATATTAATAATATTAAAAATTAATAAAGTAATAAGTAATTTAGATAAAATTTTAACAATATTCATTTTTTTTTATTTCTTTTTTTATTTATTGTATAATATTTTTCGAAAAATGAATTTTTTTTTTTTTTTTTTTCCTTTAAATACCCATTTAAATTTTTTTAAATTTAATTTTTTAATTAATTTTTTTTTTAAAAATCTAAGTTGAACTTAAAAAAAAAAAAAGAAATTAAAAAAAAAAATTTCCTTACTTTTAAAAAAATAAACTTTTTTAAAAATATAAACATTTCCATACAAGTGGAAATTTTTTTTTTTACTTCAACAATTCAATTGATTTTTACCTCTACTTTTCTTTGTCTCTAAATGTAAGATAATTGTTTTTTACCTATTTTAGAAATCCCAAAATGATTTTTATTTTTTTATTTTTTTTACTATTATTATCAAAAAATAAATGAAAAAAAAAATATGAAAAAAAAAAATAATAATAATTAAAATTGGTTTTGGATTTCAAAATTCACATAATCAAATTCAAAGAAAATTAGAAAATTAGTATTTTTTTCTAAAAAAAAAAAAAAAATTCTAAAAAAAAAAAAAAATGAATCATTCACACAAAACTATTATTTTATGACTATTATTTAATATGTTTATATTTGTATATATAAATTTATAACAAAATGAATATTAATAGTAGTAGTAACGTAGAAGAATATCAATTAATTTATAAATTATATAAACTTGTATTTAGTAATATAGTATTGTCAAGATTAATATTTGATTATGCAGCATTATATGAAAAGAATGATTATGTAGAATTTTATAGTATAAATATGTTGAGAAATTATCCAGAAAGAGAATATATAAGATCATTATATTATTGCGATGAAGATCATATTTTAGAAATTGGTGATTTACCAATTGGTGGTGTATTAAAATTAGCAAGTATAGGGCACAGAGAAACCTTAATCAAAGGTGATACAATCCCATATGGAGTCGAAAAATTAAGATACAATTACGAAGAACATAATTCAACAGAAACTCCATTTCAAACATTACCAACAACCCTTCACACAATTAAAAATGCAAAAGTTGATTGTAAAAAAAGTCAAACTAATTTAATACCACCAAATATTACATCCCTTAAATTCTGTGGTTCTCCAAGTATATCAGATATCAATCGTGATGGTGATGGTCGTGATGGTCGTGATGGTCGTGATGGTGGAGGTGGTGGTGATGGTGATGGTGATGGTGGTGGATATATTAAAATTCCAAATACTATTAAACATTTAGAATTCCATAAAAATTGGGATAATGATGGGAAAGTGTTGGGAAAAGGTGATATACCGGAGGGTGTAACTTGTTTAGATTTGGGTTTATACAAGTTAGAATTTAATCAAGGTGTTTTACCTGAAAGTTTAACAAAGTTAATGATTCGTTCTTATGATGAAACAAATGATAAGAATAATCAAATATTGGATGATAATTTTCCAAAAAATATAAAAGATGTTACTATATTTAAATGTAAATTAAATATATCACCAAGTTTGAATTTATTTAAATTGAGTTCAATTAAAATTTTACATATTATATTAGATTCTAAATTTAAAATTGAGGCAAATTCATTACCTTCAAGTTTAACAAATTTAAAAATTTCAACATATCAAAAATCTTTTACTGAAAATGTATTTCCAAATGGGTTACTTTCATTATCAATTAATCAAATTATTGAACAAGAAGGAGTATTACCTGAATCATTAACAAATTTAAATTTATCAGATTGCAATATTACAATAAAACAAGATAACTTAAATAAAATGATATCAATATTACCAGCTTCAATAAATTCATTAATATTACCCTCAAGATTTAAAAATTTAAAAATTAATAACATTAAATCTCCAACAATTAATTTAAAATATTATTAAATAAATAAAATGTCTTATTACTACAAATAAATCAATTATTATTATTTTTATTAATTTGACAGCATCGATTGAAAGGAGACTCGAAAAATTCTATATTTGAGTTTCAGTTATGGCTGAATTTCCATTTTTATCAAGATTTTCCGAATGGGTAGTAGCTAATTTTTTTGAAAAATATCGATTAGTTCGGATGGTGTAGTCGGTTATCACGAATCCTTAACACGGATTAGGTCGTGGGTTCGATTCCCGCTCTGAATACAACTAGCTTTTTTGGGTGATTTCACATATCACAGGTTCGATTCCTAACACCGCTTTTAGGTAAAAAAAAAAAAACAGGTTCGATTCCTGTGGATAAATTAATTAATAAATAAAGGAAAAAAAATTAATATTATATTGTTTGAAGTAAATATTCAGTTTTTGGAATGTTTGGATTTGAATTTAAAATATATATATCTAAATAAATTAATTATTATTTTAATTATTATTATAATTATTGTTAACTTAAAAGCATGAAGAAACTTGAATTGGATTCCTGAATAGATTCATCAATATCTAAAAAACAAAAAGAATCTTTAATTCCAAATCTCCTCCGACCTATCAATTACATTTTGATTTGATTTATTTACATTATTTTTTATTTTAAAATTGTTTTGTTATTTATATAGAATTCTAAGAAAAATAAATCTTTTTTTTTTTTTCTATTACATTTTTATATAGCTATTGTGTAGTATTGACAAAAAAAAAAAAAAAAACAATAATAGTAATAAAAATCTAAATCAATAGTATTTAATTTATTTATTTTCAAAAACTAAACTATTCTTTATTTGATAATTCAAATTAAAAAATAGGATAAACACTTAACATTTTAAAATTAAAATTCATAAATAAAACTATTGATTATTGTTCATTTCCTTTAATGGAATAACACTAATTAATCTATGTTTATCCATTAAGAAAAAAAAAAAAGCGATATGACATCTTCTTTTTTAAAAAATCGAAATCTGTATTAGATATAAATTAAATAATATCTTTATTTAAATCTAAACAAAAATAATAATTGTATTAAAGAACAAAAAAAAATAATAATAACAATAATAATAATAATAACACTATATTTTAAAATTAAAATTCTTTATTTGAAAATTAAAAAAGAATAATTGCTTGACATTTTAAAATTCCATAAATAAACTATTAATTATTGTTTATTTCCTTTAATGGGTAAAAGTTACTAGTTAATATTCTAAGAAATTATTTGGACCAAATATACCAAGTTGATAGTTGATTTGGTGTTATGAAAGTGAAACAATTGATAGCAATTTCTAAATTATCCAATAAGTAGAAACCATTGGCATGCCAGTTTGTTTGGTCTTTGAACCAATTGGGATTGGTAACCAAATTTGAAAGTGATATCTGGTTCATCTACATCTTCTGGTGCTATTGTTATTAATAATATCTAAGAATATATAAATCTACCAATTGCAATCTTGGGTGTAACAAAACCAAAGTCTTGATAGATATTGTGATCAATAGTTTGTTTGCTTTAAGATTTCAAGTTGAATAAACCAATCAATACACCACCATGGTGGTGTATAATTACCAATTAATTAAATGTTGTTGGAGTTAAGGAAAGTTGGATAAAATTCTTTTGGTAAAGTGAGTGAAAAAACAATAATTGCGCGCCTTGGGTAAAGATAGGTAGGTAGTGAACACCAGTAACCAGAATTGAACTAATTTAAATCAGTTGTTATAACGATACAATAATCACATGTTAATAAATTATCAAATTTGTGATTACTTGATTCATTGTTGGTTGTTGTTGTTGGAGTTACAACAAATTAATATTGATCTGGTTGTGTTTTGAATAAAAATAAAAATTAAAAAAAAAAAAAATTGAAAAAAAAAAAAAAAACTGGGGTGGGAAAAAAAAAAAAAAATAAAAAAAAAAAAAATCATAATTTTTGCATTTATTTATTTATTTATTTATTTATTTATTTATTTATTTGTTTATTTTTTATTAATTATTATTATTATTATTTTATATCATAAAGTTAAGTTTTTTTTTTTTTTTTATTATTAAAATGGAAGTTTTAGTTAAAAAGAATATATGTAAAGATATCGAATTTATAGATCAAAATTATATTGCTCAAAGAATGGCGAAAATAGAGATAACTACAGATTGGACACAAGATCATTACTCTGTTTGGAGGAATCATCTATTAGATCAAAAATCAAATAAATTCATTCTAAGAGATAAAGGTGATAGAAGGGATGAATATTTACAAAAAAGGTATCAATTATTAGATTCAAAATATAAAAAACAAACTTTTTCCTCACCAAAAAAACATACAAACACCACCACCACTACCACTACCACTACTACTACTACCAATAATAATAATAATAATAATAATAATAATAATAATAATAATAAACAACAACAACAATCACAACAAAAACCTAATCAAGTAATTACAAATAATAATAATAATAATAATTTAGAAGATTTTTCATTTAGTGGAATGCATCATATTTTTGATCAACATAAAAAATCAATAACTAGAATTAAATTTGCAAAGAATAGTAAAGAGTTATTAGGATTTTCAAGTGAAGATGGTGGATTAAGTATTGTAAAGTTATTACCAAATGTTGAGATTATTTCTACGTTAAAGTGTGATTCATCGATAATCGATTTCGAATGGTGTAATAATAATCAAGAGATAGTGACTGCAACATCTAATGGTGTAATTAAATTATTTCAAAATAATGGTGTTGGTGGTGGTAACATCCAACTTTTGAAAACATTTGGTAAAGAGTTGTCAATAACATCAATAGTTTCAATATGTTTACATCCAATCAAACCAAATCTACTATTCATATCAGAGGGTGATAATAAATGTATCATAAAGTTAATCGATATATCAAGTGGTAAAATTATTACTAAAATTAAAGTTCATTCAACTATTACAAGTATGCAATTCGAAGAGAAAGGTACTTATTTATTCTTGGCTGATCAAAATGGTATGATTTTAATATTTAAATATGATTTTAGTAGTGGTAGTGGTGGTGGTAGTGGTAATTTATCAATGGTATCAAAAACTCAAATTACAAATAATTCAATGCCAATCACTAGTATACAAGTACATTATTGGTATTCAAATGCACAGAAACCACCAGTATTATCGATACTTTCAAATTCAAAAGATTCAAAAATGAGAGTATTTATTGTGAAAAGTTTATCAACTGGTAGTTTTGTCCTATTTAGAGAGATTAATGTACCTTGTAAATCGTTATCAATAAAGAGTTGTTTCTCACCATTGGTAACAAAGAATAGACAAGGTGCTTTCTTGGTTACTGGCTCTGAAGATTCAATCATTTACATTTACGATATCAATAAAAAAGATAAACCTTGTATTAATCAATTAATGGGTCATGCTTCTGCTGTAATCGATGTAGCTTGGAATCATGATGAATCTTTATTAGCAACCTGTGATACTTCAGGTATTGTAATAATTTGGAATAGATCAAATTTAAAAAAAAATTAAAAATTAACTTTATTCATATATATATGTAATAAAAAAAAAAAAAAAAAAAAAAAAAAAATAAAAATTTTTAAACACGTATATTGTTTTTAAAAAAAAAAATAAATAAAAATAAAATAAAATAAAATAAAAATCTATTTTTATAGTAAATTAGTTATTTTTATAATAAAAAAAAAATAAAAACAAAAATAGATTTTTTAATTAATAGTTTTTTTTTAATTTTATTTTATTTTATTTTTTATTTTTTTTTTTTTTTATTTTTTCCAAAATGTCCTCGAAAATTTGGGACATGCAAATTTTGCCACACAGGCGTTTATTATTTTTATTAAAAAATAAAATAAAATTAAAAAAAAAATAATTTTATAAAAAAAAAAAAAAAAAAAAAATTTTTATTAATAATTTTTTTTTTAAATTTTTTTTCTTTTTTTTTTTTTTTTCACAAAAATACAAAAACAATTTTATTTTTTGTAATTTTAAAATATTTGTCAACCATTCTATTGCTTACCACACGCTTTCACACAAACACAAAAACACACACGTATAACAACAAACGAGTTTTTTCTTTTGTTTTTTTTATTTTATTTTATTTTATTTTAAAAGTTTTAAAATAAAATATATATATATATATATATATATATATATATATATATATAAAAAATATAAATAATTTGTAAAAGCATTTATAGTTATTTATAAATAACCAATTTTTACCCAAATAAAAAAATAAAATAAAAAAATAAAAAAAAATAAAAAACAATAATAATATTAATATTAATAAAAAAATAAATAATAAAAAAAAAATATAAAAATAGTTTAAAAAAAAAAAAAAAAAAAAAAAAAAAAAAAATGGGTATAACATATAAAAGTAATTTTGAAGGTGATGTTAGAAGATTTTCAAGTGACCATCCATTAACATATACAAGATTACAAGATAAATTAGTAAATTTATACAATTTATATGAAATTTCATTCGGAATTACTTATTTAGATGATGGTGATAATATAACAATAGCAGATGCAAAGGATTTAGAAGAAGCTCATAATTTATTAGGAAATGAAATTTTAAGATTAACCATCACAAGTAAGTTATTAATTTTTTATTTTTTTTTTTCTTATCGGAAACTAAATTTTTTAATTTTTTTTTTTTTTTAGGAAAACTAAACGAAAATAAAAATATTAATAATAGTAGTAGTAGTAGTAATAATAATAGTAATAATAGTAATAATAATAATAATATTGATTCATTATTTGTTCAATTATTATCAAACCAATTTGTTCAACAAATGATTCCTCAAGTTATGAATAGTTTAGCAACCAATCCAGCCTTAATGACTTCGATCATTCAAACTGCTGGTTCAGCTTTAAGAAATAATGGTGTTAATAATAATAATAATAATAATAGCAATAACAATACTAATAACAATAACAATAATAATAATAATGTAAATAGCGGCGATAATAATAATAATAATATCAATTGTAACATAAAACGTAATTCACCACATCTTTTAAATGCAAGTCTTGGTAATAATTTTCACACTCATTCCACAGATTCAATAGTTGCAACTTTAAAACCAATTATCGATGAAGAAAATAATGGCAATAATAATAATAATACAACACGCATTACATTAACATCATCAAATGGTAATGAATCATGTAATGGTAGTTTTTCATCATCAATTTCATTTGAAATGGTAAATAAAGAATCCGATTCCGATAATCAATATTCAACATCCTCTTCAACAACTTCTTCAACCTCAGCAACAAGTAATAGTCATTCTTTAAATAATAGACCACCATCGCCAATGGAAAACTTAAATAAATCACCTTCAACAATTGTATCATCATCATCTTCATCATCATCATCATCTTCTAGTTCATCAACCACTTCCAGTTCATCAACCACAACTACTACAACTACAACACCACTACCACCACCAACCACAACAACAAATAATCGTTTATCAGGTATTCCAAAATCAATTTTTAATATTTTACCATTCACAAATACTACACACAGTAGCAACAACAATAATAATAATAGCAATAAAATAGAAATAAAACCAAAACAAGACGAACCATCAAATGTAAATAATACTTTATCATCATCATCTAAACCAATAGCTACTCCAACAACAGCAACTCCAACATCACAACAACAACAACAAACAAATTCATCATCACCAAAACAAGATCGAAATATGTCAACATCACCACAACAACCACCATCACATCCACATAATTCACCAAATCATTTATTCCAACATAACTTTAGTAATCCTTACATTTATCAAAATGGTAATGTAGGTGCTACTCAACCACCACCATTACCACAATCACCATTTATTCCACAACAACCAGTTGCACCATTAGTACAACAACAACCATTACCATCTGCACCATTATCACAAGATCAACAACAACAACAACAACAACAACAACAACAACAACAACAACAACAACAACAACAACAACAACAACAACAACAACAACAACAACAACAACAACAACAACAACAACAACCATTACCAACAGCACCATTATCACAATCACAAGAACAACAACAACCATTATCTAGCGAAAGTATAAAATTCATTAAAGAGGCTTTACAAATCTCTGAATCCGAAGCAATCAAATTATTTGAAAAATACGGAGGAGATCTTGATAAAATCTTTTCTGAAATTAAAAACTAATTAAATATTAAAAAAAAAAAATAAATTAAAAAAAATTTAAAGAAATAAAATAAAAACTATCTATTTATTTATTCAAACTTTTTTTTAAAAATAACTTTAAATCATAAAAAAAAAAATTAATCTTTATTATATATCTATATCCAAAAAGTGGGTGTTCACCACTTGAAATAATTTTTATATTTTCCTGTAGATTTATTTAATTACGTTTATTTTTTTTACCCTTTTTACTTTTCTTATTTGAGGATGTTGTTGTTGTTGAAGTTTCTTTTTCATCATCTTTTTGAGTTTGTTGTTTATTTGTTTCTTTTTCTTCATTTTCTTCTTCTTCTTGCTTTTGATTATCATATTCTTCTATTTTTGGACCATTATTATTATTATTATTATTATTATTTTTATTTTTATCTTGTTGTTCACTACCAGCTTTTAAAGATCCAGAAGCAAGGATTAAATCTCTAAATTCAGCACTCTTTTGATATTGTTCCATAACTTCAGTTGGTGGGAATTTTGAAACATCACCAGTTTGACTATCAAATTCAAATCCAATATTTTGTAAATCTCTTCTAAAAGCATGACGCCATTCATCATCTGACATTGCACGTTTATTATTTGCTTGGGATGATGATGATGAGGTGGCATTAGTAGTTGATGATGATGAACCATTACCAGAGAAATTGGTTGTATTTGTAGTTGGTGGTTTTGGACCTCCCAATTTATTTTTATCAACTTCTTGTGAAAATTCTCTCATAAATATTTGTGACCATGTTGATTTATCTTCTTTTTCCTAAATAATAATTCAAATAATAATTCAAATAATAATTCAAATAATAATTCAAATAATAATAAATTTTATTTAATTAGCTTTTTTCCAAATTCCTATTTTAATATCTTTTTTTTTTTTTTTTTTTTTTTTTTTTTATACATACAGTTCCTTTATTCCAAAATACTTTAAAAATGACAGGCCATTTTAAGAGTAATAATACTGTAAAACTACCAAATTCTACAAAACCACCTGAAAATTGATCCCAAATAATTTGTTTATATTTTGATGAATCACTAAATTATAAAATTTAAATAAAAAAAAAAAAAATATATTAATATTGAAATTTAAAAAATGGTCACACCATAACTTGTGATTGTATTTGTAATCGTGATAATAATTGCGATATAGTAGTGGTGGTGGTGGTAATGGTAATGGTAATAGTAGTGGTAATGTGATGATATTATTGTTATTATTTATTGTTGTTGTTGTTGTTGTTTTTATTAAAATTATTACCTTTTCTTTAAAAGTGATAAAGTATCTTTTAATCTCCAAAAGAATAGGGTACAAGTAATGATGAGCATCATAAAATATAAAGTGTCTGTAAAAAGACAAAAGAAATTATGTTGAACTTTTTCTTTAAATGTTAAATATCGTTTTTCATCATTTTTATTTGTATTGTTGTTATCATTATCATTATTATTATTATTTTCTATCTTTTTTTTACTATCTATAAATAGGAAATAAACCCTCCAAGAGAATAAAACTGTTAAAATTTGAATTAAATAAAACCAAAATTCAATAATTTTAATAAAAGTTGATGGGGTTGATTTAGGTGGTTTGTTTTTTGATTTAGTTGTTGTTGAAGTATTCATTTTTTTTTATTTTTTTTTTTTTTTTTTTTTTTTTTTTTGTATCTGTTCGTTTATTATTTTTTTATTTAATACACACAAACACAATTATTTACTTATTTGTTCTTATTGCACAAAAATGCCAACATATGGAACTAAATTAAAAAAAAAAAAAAAAAAAAATTAAAATAAAATAAAAAATTTAAAAAAAAAATTAAAAAAAAAATTAAAATTAAATGGAAGTAACAGATATGGTTTTGTTGTCTTTTAATTTTTTTTTTTTTTTTTTTTATAATTTTTTTCAAAAAAAAAAAAACTCGACAGTGTTTTAAAGAAAATAAAACCTAAAATGGTAAAAAAGTTTATTTTAAAATAATGAACCCTTTTTTATTATTATTTTTTTTTTTATAATATAATAAAAAAATAACACACAAAAAAATTGATATATGATTATAAGATTGTAAATCTAAATCTAAAAAAAAAAAAAAAAAAAAAAAAAACATAAACTACGATGATCTTTTTTATTTATTATTTTTTTTTTTTTCTTTATTTGTTTATTTTTAAAAAAATCGTATCCTTCCTGCCTTTTATGGACACACAATATTAAATATTTCTTTTAAAAAAAAAAAATAATTGAAATTGTTATAATAAAAAGACATTTGTAATTTATATTAGTATTTTTTTAATATTATTTTTAAATAATTTTTTTTTTTTTTTAACAAACCACTACAAAACAAAACAAAACAAAACAACACATCAAAAAAAAAAAAAAAAAAAAAAAAAAAAAAAAAAAAAA
The DNA here is from genome assembly GCF_000004695.1 of Dictyostelium discoideum AX4. Lineage (NCBI taxonomy): Eukaryota > Evosea > Eumycetozoa > Dictyosteliales > Dictyosteliaceae > Dictyostelium > Dictyostelium discoideum. The sequence continues at coordinate 594,592 of NC_007092.3, forward strand.
ATAACAAACAGATAAAAGATCAAAACAATTAAAAGAATAAAATAAAATTTACTTTTAAAATAAAATAAAAAAAAATTAAATAAAGTTCAATTTTCTTTTAAAGGGAAAAAAAAAAAAAAAAAAAAAAAAAATTAAAATTAAGATTTAAATATATAAATAAAAAAAAAAAAAAGAAAAAATAAATCTCGAATAAAAAAAAAAAAAATAAAAATAAAATGATAAAAATAAATTATTTTAATTTAAAATCTATTTGGATTTTTATAATTATTTTTATATTTATTAAATTGAATGAAAATATTAAAATAGTTATATCATCAGCAATACAACAATTAGATTGTCATGATGTTTTTATAAGTCATTTTAGTAATAGCAATAGTAATAATAAATATTTACAAGTTACAGTGATAAATCCACAAGGTGTTGTATCATTTAGTAGAGATGCTATATCATATATTACAAAAGGAAATTACATTACCAATGTTAAATTATTCCCAACAGTATTTTCAAATGGTGAACAATGTGTTCATAGTCAATTACAACCATTTAGTTTCGATAAAAAAAAGATTAGTTTTGGTGATAGAAATGGTATTATCATTAGTCCAGATGGTACTTTCACTTATAAACCCATTTGGAGTACTGTTGGTGAATTAAAATTTAATTATTCATGTGATAAAAATATTTATTATGGTTGGAGTAAAAGTCATTTCATTTCATTCTCTTTTATAACTGACCATGAATTAGGTTCACCTTGTACAAATCCTTAAATAATAAATAAAAAAAAAAAAAAAAAAAAAAAAAAATTTCTTGTACTATTAAAAAAAAAAAAAAAAAATAAAATTTAGATCTGTAAATTTTTCTTTTATTTTTTATTTATTATTAGCTAAAATTAAACAATGAACAATAAATTTTTATTTTTTTATCTTTTTAATTATGTTTCAAACTAATTCAAAGGATAAATAATCAATGTAATGTAAATTAAAAAAAAAAAAAAAAAACCCTCTGCTTAATTTTTTTTTATTAAACACCCAAAAACAAAATTTGAAATATAATTGTAATGGTGGTATTTTTTTATTTACTTGTAACACACTTTTTCCTTTGTGTTTGTGTTTTTTTTTTTTTTTTTTTTTTAACTCTAACTACTTTGGCACACTACACACAGTATGAATACTGTTTTCACACAACATAATTTTAATAAGAGATAAAAAACTGTTTTTTTTTTATTAAAAATTATTATTAATATTATTATTAATTATATTTTTTATTTTTAATACCTTTTTTTTTTTTTTTTTTTTTTTTTTTTTCCTATAAATAAAATTTTTTTAAATTGATTTAATAATAACTTAAAATAATAAAAAATAATGGAAAATCAAAGAATTTATAATATTAATTTAGATTTACTAAAAGATAATACATTAAATGGGAAAAATAATTATTATCCATCAACTTATTTAATTGAAGAATTAATAAAGATATTTCAAAATACTGATTTAATAATACCAATCTTTGAATTTAAACCACCATTTATAATAGATAATGAATTGGAAAAATTTTATTTGCAAACAGAAATCATTGAAATTAATTCAAAAGAATATGAAATAAAATTCAATTTTAAAGATAATAAAACAAACCAATGGAATCAATTTTCAAAAGGAAATTTCTTACTATCAACTAATAATAATTATAATTTTAATGAAAAAGAAGTAGATTATATTGAAAATTTGAAATCTAAAATTTGTAATTTTACAAAAGTTTCAAAAGATGAATTTATAAATTTTATAGATGAAAAAACTGGATTAAAATATAATGGAATTTTTAATAACAATATTAAAGATTGTTTAATTGGTGATAATTGTTCTTTACTAGTTGTATCATTGGAAGGATGTCAAAACCAAAATTTATTTTTTAATAAACCTTTATTTAATATATTTTTAAGTGGTATGTTAATATTGGTTGATAGAAAATGTAAATTGAATTTTAATAAAATTGAAGGACTTAAATATTATTCACCAAACAATCTACCAAAAGATAAGGATCAATTAATTTCAGAAATTTATATTTATTCAAAATTAATTTCATCAAAAACAATTTCCTCAAATTCATATTCAGCATCTGTAAAAGTTTTATTACCAGATGGAACTTTATTATTTGATATTGATAGAGTTGAATATAAATCATTAACATCTATTAAACCAATATCAATTGAACCACCAAATGATCATATGTATTCAGTTTATCAACAACCATTGAATTCATTAATTAAATCACCATTAAAATTTAAATCAAAATATCAAAATAAAATCAATGATTTAAATCATTTTCTAAATTACCAAGATGGTTCAACATCAAATTACAATGATTTCATTACAATTCAAAATCAAATTATTTCAAATATTGTAAAAGAAGTAATAAAACCAATTTTAAATGAAAAAATATTATTTAGAATATTAGATTTTCAAGGAGAAATAAATTCAACAACAATTATTTTAGAAAAGATAAATTCATTATTTGGAAAATTTCCAAATTTCCAAATTGATATTGAATATACAATAAACAATAAAAATCCACCAAAAAACAGTATACCAATTAAATTTGATAAAATTTTTAAAGAAAATAATTTAAATAATATATGTATAGTTATAAAAGATTTTAATTTAGTTAAAGATCAATTTAAAAATGGAGAAAATAACATTGAATCATATTATGATTTTATAATAATATCAAATTTAAATTTAAATGAAAATAATTTAAAATCATTACTATTACAAATAAATCAATTATTAACTCCAAATGGTCATTTATTATTAATGGAATTTAAATCAAAAATTTCATTTAACAAAAATAATTTAGAAAAATTATTAATTGAATGTAATTATTGTAATGATTTTGTAATTTTTTTAGATGATTCAACACCATTATTGTTAATTCATACACAAAAACAAAATATACAATTATTTAAAAATATTTCAATCTCTAATGATTCAGAACAAATATTAAATAATTTATTATTTGAAAATATAATAATATTTGGTAATAATAATAATATTGACTTTAAATTGATTTATAAAAATAATGAAAATTATAAATCAATTTATCAAATTTCAAAAATTAATGAAATAAATGAAAAATTAATAACCGATAAATCAATAATTTATTTTATAAAAACAATTGATAAACTTTTAATTGAAAATTTTAATGAAATAACTTTTGAATATATTCAAATTAATCAAATGATAATGAAATTAAATAGTAAATGTAAACATGTTTTATTAGCAAAAGATATAAAAGGTGAAAATTATTTATCATCATCAGTAATAGGTGTTTCAAGATACTTTGATCAAATTCCTCAATTAGAATTATTTACAATAGATTTTGACAATAATTCAATTGATTCAATTTATAATGTTATTAACGAATTAATTAATTCTAAAATTAATTGGTGGCAAAAAGAATTTACAATTAAAAATAATGAAATTTATTTTGAAATATTTAAAAAGGAATCAAAATTTATAAATAATATATTTAAATCAAATTCATATGAAAAAAATCATAATGAAATGATTACAAAAAAAAATTATAAAATTGTAGAAAAATATTTAGGTAATTCAATTTTAATTACAGGTCAATCAGGTTTTGTTTTAGAGATTTATAAATGGATAATTAATTATTCTGAAAGTGTTAAAAATATTATTATACTTTCAAAATCAAAATTAAAATGGGAATTAGAATTATTAATTAAAAAAAATAAACATATTAATTTCATTTTTAAAAGTATTGACGTTGGTAATACAAATGCAATGGAAGAAACAATAAATATAATTTTAAAAGAAAATTCAAATATAATTAATATTGATTCAATATTTCATTTCGCCGTTGAATATTGTACAACACCAGATCCTTTAGAAATTACAATTAAAAATTTGGAGATTTCAAATTGTGCTAAAACAATGGGTGCAATTAATTTACATAATCAATCAGTTAAAAGAAATTGGAAATTAATTAATTTCATAATGGCATCATCGGTTGCATCTTTATTTGGTGTAAATAGTCAATGTAGTTATTCAAGTTCATGTTATGTAATAGATTCATTGTCAGCATATAGAAAATCAATTGGATTACCATCGATTTGTACAAATTATGGTGTTTTAGGTGAAGCAGGACTATGTTCAAGAGTTCAAATGATACAAGATTTTACATTAAAATTGGGTTATGAACCATTACCTGCCAATATGGTATTAGGTGCATTAGATTTACAAATTCAAAACCAAAATATAGTCCCACTAGATTTTATACTCTCTAAACTTAATTTTAACTTATTTAAAAACAGTAATCAAAGATTACTTAAAAAATTTGATTTTTTATTTAATTCAGTAAATATAAAAAAAGAATAATATATTAAATTAAACATTTTTTTAGACAAATAAATATTTTTTTTTTTATTGTCTCCAAGATAGAATATTCTGTTTTGGAGACATCTACAGTTATGAAAATTGCATTCATGTTTGATTTTTTTTTTTTTTTTTTTAGATTTTTTTTTTTTTAATCAATGTTTATCCATTAAAGGAATAGACTGTAATTAATAGGTTTATTTGTGAATTTTAAGTTAAAAAAAAACAAATAATATTTTGGTTTAAAGAAAAAATTATAATTTAATTTTTTTTTTTTGAAATGTAGCTATTTGTTTGAGATTTAGATTAGTTAAATAAATAAAACTAAAATATAGAATTTAATTGATTTGATGAATTAGTCGAAGGATATAAAATTATAAGATATGGTTGGTACTGATTCAGGAATGCAATATACCTTACAAGTTAATTTCTTCATACAATTCACTTTTTTTTTTTTTTTTTTTTTTTGATATAAATAAACTATTGTAGTATACAATTAGTATGTTATTTTTATTTATTTATTTTAGGTCGTTTAGTTTTTGTGAATTTAAAATGGTACGTTATTTTAGATTAGGTAATTAATAATTAATTGGTGGTGTAATTGTTGGAATTGATTCATTTGTGTTTATGCTCCATTCTTTTTTAAATTTTTTGATGGTTTCGGACCATTGGGTTTCTTTTTGTGAGGTTGTTTTTAATTGAGTATTGGTTAAAGTTTGATAATGTTCTTGAATATTCCAATCTTATTAACTTGTGCCATTTTGATTTTAATATATCATAATCTAGTGTTGTGTTGTTTATTTGGTTGTCCCAATTGTCAATTGATTGAGTTATATAGATGTCAAATAATGATTTGCATAACCATATCCATATTTGGTGAATAACTAATGAGATTATGTTCCAATATGCATGTGTTCTGACTAGATCAAGATTTGTGTATATATAATTCCAGTTGAACCTGTATTTTTTATATTGTGCGTTTTCTGCAAAATGAAAATTAATATTGATAGTTGGATCTGGTTTAAATGCTTTGTTGTTTGTGGTTTATAATGAGTGTGTATAATTTTGTTGTTTGGTTTTTTGTTAGTGACCAGTTTTTGTTTCCATTGCAATTTTTATATATAAAATATTTTAATTTGTCGTGGTTTATGAAGTTGATTGTGTGCTGACAATTGAAAAACAAATGACCATAGGGATCATTATTCATTTCATTGTTGCAAATGGGGCAAACTTTGTTGTGTAGATGATTAATCGGAAGACATCTAGCATGGAATCTTTGCATTGTATCACGCCCTTTTGGATCTTTTAATTTTTGAATTTTGACAAATAGTTGGTCGTATGTGTATTTCCATAATAGTTGTATTGATTGTTGGTGCGAAGTAAGAAGTAGATCTGAATATTTCTTGCCAATATAGTCTTTTGATTTACATTGGTGATTGTTGAGTATTGTCGAGTAGATTTCTTTGAGTGTTGGTGGTAGTGGAATATTATTTGTGTTTAATGTTTGAGAGGTTTGATTTTTTATTAATATTGGTTGTAGGATTTGAACTTTATCTTTTAGATGTCCAATTTGAGTTGCATAGTTTTCCCATTCTCTTTTGATTTTTATAAGGTATGGAGAAGAGATTGATTTGTTGATGATTTGATCCATCCAACTTATCATGTATATTGAATTATTTGCCGATTTATGCATTTGTAAAAATCTGTTGTATATCCAAATCTTTTGAGCAACTTGTCGTAATTGTATATTCCACATACCCCAACCACCTTCTTTTAATGGTTTTAATGATCTATCATAACACATCAAAGGTATTTTTGCACGTGAATGGATGGTTGATGTGTTATTTTCAATGGAATTGGCATTGAGAGTTGGTGATTCAGAATTTGTGGGAGAATTCATAAACCATGAGATTAATTTATTAATTTGAATTTCTTCATCTTTTGTAAATTCTTCAAGGTATGATAAATATGTTATTGGTGATAGTGAGTAGGTGTTTATGATGGTTGTTTTTGTTTTTAATGTTGTGCCACTAGTTTTCCATAGTACTAATGATTTATTCAATGTTTTCATTGTTTCTGGTAATTTCCATATGTAAACCATTATGATTAAAGAAATAGCTAAGGACTCTTTCTGATTGATCTTTTTTGGTTATTGGTATTCTTTTTGATTGTGGAGTATTGTTTATTATGTGTTTATCAGTGATTTTGTGGGGGTTGATTTCTATTATTGCACTTTTGTCAAAATTTAATGATGATGATGTTGAAGCGCAGAAATTATCGAAATGTTTGATTGATTGTTGTTGTTGTTCGTAGTTGATGTTGTATGTTGTAGAGTCGTCTGCAAATTGGGTAAATTTGATTTTAATTTGTGGATTGGGTGAAATTGGTAAACCAATTATTGAATTGTCTGCATTTATTGTTCTTGCTAATATTTCAATTACAATTACAAATAAAGTGGCTTGTTTTACACCTTGTTTTACACCTCTTTTAATATCGAATTTTCTGGTTGTTTTACCATTAATTGAAATTTTTGCTTGTGAGTCAGATAATAGCTTGTGGATTAAATTTATTAATTTTATTGGTATACCAATATGAATTAATGTTCTTTTAATACTATCGTGAGAGATAGAATCAAATGCTTTAAAGAAGTCAAATAGTGTGATGATACCAGGGAGGTTTTTAGATTTGAGGTAGTTGATTAAATCATTGATGTTGATGATGTTGTCTATGATGAATCTGTGGGGTACGAAACCAGTTTGGTTGTTGTTGATGATGAAAGGAAGTATTCTCAGAAGACGTGCATTGATTACTTTTGAGAGGATCTTGTAATCAGTGTTTAGAAGTGTAATGGGACGACGATTTGATATGAGTAACGGGTTGCCTTTCTTGTATATTGTGTGTATAAGACCTTCGGTGAATTCTGTTGTGATGTGGTGAGGATTTTCTAGTATATCGTTGAATAATGTAGTGAGAATTGGTTTAACTTGGTTTAAATGATTAATGTAGAATGCATTTGTAACGCCATCTGGACCGGGTGATTTGTTGGGGTTACAGGTTTTAATTGCAGCTTCAACTTCATCTTGTATAAATGGTGAGTCTAAACCATTCCAATATTCATTTTTTATGATGGGCCATGTGTTTAGCATGAGCTGGTGAGTAATTGGACAACATATTTGTAAGCTATATAGATTTGTGTAGAATTCAACAAACGCATTTTCAATTTGGTCGGGGTCGGATGTAATGATGTTACCATATTGGATTGATTCAATTTTTGCATCTTTTGATCTTTTGTTTAGTATTGCTGATAGATACTTGCTAGGTATTTCTCCATTTATATGTTTTTTTAATATGTTTGTGTGGTTTTGATGTAGTTTGTTTTTGTTACATATAATATTGTATTCAGCGATGCATTGTTCTTCAAGATGTTTGAATTTTGCTGCTTTTTCTAATAGTATTTGTTTTGCACGTTGAGTTTGTTTGTCTTTGTTATATTGATAGTTTTTTAGAGTTTTTATAATTTTTGATTTTACTTTTGACCAGTTTGTAAATTGATTGATTGATGTGTTATTGTGATTAGTTATTAAATGATTGATAATATTGATTGCTTCATGGTCATTTGCAGTACCAGGTGATAATATCCATCTTTTCTTATGTTTATTTATTTGAAAAGGTGAAGAAATTGTTGTTGATATTGGATTATGATCTGATAATGAAGATGGAATTTGGTGGACTTGTGTATATATATTTTCAGGGTCTATTCTATTGTATTGAGTATATATTCTATCTAATCTGTTGCCATGTGTATGAGTTGGAGTGTTTTTAAATTCACCTTGATCAATTAGATGGTGTTGGTATGTGTAGGATTGGATAATATCATCTAATAGTGAATTGTCGTTGTGGATACAGTTGAAATCTCCTGCGATAATAGATACATGTTGGGATTGGTTTGGTATTGGGTTTGTTGAGTGGTTGTGGAGAAGTGTTTGTAGTGAAGTTGCATATGAATTCTTTTTGATGGTATTATTTGATGCTGGTGCGTAAATTCCAAGAATACCAATTGGTAATTGATTTGGAAATATAACGTCTGCTAAAATAGCTCTACCATCAATTGTTGATATGTGTTTGAGTTTGAGTGTGTTTGGGTTATGGTTAATGATGATTACACCATTTCCTCGTTTGGTGACAGAGATGATGTGATCGGGAAAATCATGTTTAAGTTGTAATGGTGATGAATTGAGTTCAGTGAGTATTGAGATTGTTGGACGAGGTGGAAGTTTTGATATAAGTAGTTGTAGTGTGTCAACAGCTTTTTGGTAGGAATTGTGTTGATTGTTTGGGTTTTCAGTGAATCCTCTACAATTCCATGTTATAAAGTTGATTTTTGAGCTCATACCTTACTAGGTTTGGCAGCACCAGTATTGACTGGTTGTGTAGTCAGGGCATTGCTGCTTCTTCTTGTATTTATTGTATTTGGAGTTGGTGCACTTGGTTTGTTTGGTTGAGATTGTAGAGGTTTTTGTGGTACAATTGTTGGATCGGTTGGATTGCTCATTGATAATGAGTTTTTCCCGTTATTATTATTTGAAGAATCACTTTTGTGTGAAATTTCATTATTGTTTTGGGATTGATTGTTAATATCAAGTGATTCATTTAGTATAGCTTTTGAACCACTATTTTGAAGTGAGTTATTATTGCGATTGGAATTTGCAATTTCGTTGATTGGTGGGGTGTTAATGTTGTTTTTTGGTGGTTGATTGTTTTTGTTCATGTTTGGGTTTGTGATGGCATTTTTTATAGTTGTTGCCATATCTGCATTTTTTGCATGTTGAATTTTGTGTTTAGTGACACTACGTGTTGCAGCTTTGATATATCTTGTGATACCAGATGGTTGTTCGATCTTTTGATCAACAATGTTGTGTGTGTGATCAATTAGATGATATGTTATAATGTAGCTTTTAAACGCAACAGCATATGAGTATGTGACAGTAAATGATTCAATTGATGTACAACTGGTGAATTTAGTGAGGTTGTTTGTAATTGCATCGTTTGCATGTTTGGGTGAGTACGTTTTAATGAATGTTTTAATGATTGCATAATCATTTGATGATATATCGAATCTATAGTTGAGTTTGTCGATATTTAGTGCAAGTTGGTTTTGAAGGTTGATTATTGAAGTTAATTTATCAACGTTGCAATTTACGAAGGCAGTTGCACCAATTATTTTGAATGCTGATGGCGACAGTATATCTTCGAAGAGTTTGTGAATGTTTTTGTGAATTTGTTGAATTCTTGTGTCATCTTTTGAGGTTAATTCTTCACGGATGTGTGGTTGATTAAAGTAACACTTAATGTTGATGGTGTTATTGTTTTTTTCTAAGAAAGAGAGTGGTCTTGTGATTGATGGAGGTGCAATGATATCTAATTGATTATCAAGTCCTTTGTTTAGTGAGAGTTGGTTTGTTGGGGTTTGTTTTTTAGGTGTGTCGATTTTTGCACTTTTATTTTTTGTTGTTGAGGTTGTGGAGGTATTATTTGTATTGGTCGTGTTGTTATCTGTATGATTTAACTGTAATTCAGTTGAGTGATCATCAGCCATTGTTGAAAAGTATATAGGACGATAGCCCTTGCTTTAATGAGCAAAAAAAGGGTAAAATTAAGAGGAATGAATGTGGCGGTGAAGATATAACAGTGATTTATTTATTATATGTATAAATTCTCGTTTATTTCTTTGTTTTTTCGGTTTTTTTTTCGTTTTTTTCGTAAAAAATATATTTCCCAAAAACAATGTGGAAGATGAGGGACTCGAACCCACGACCCCGGAGGATAGAGCCTAAATCTATTGTCTTAACCATCTCGACCAATCTTCCATGTCAAGGTTAAAATTTTTTTTCGTCCAATCTTCCGTCTCAACCTTAAAATTTTTCATTTAATTTTCAATATTATTATTATATGTTTGAATTGGCTCAATATCTTTTGATAATTCATTTAAGAAGCCCATCATATACTTGAATCAAGGTTGGAATCCAATCCTGTTGGCCTTTGGTGTAGAATTGATGATTGGACATATCGATAGAATTGAAACCAGTAAAAAGTTTTTTTTTTTTTTTTTTTGTTGACCTGGAATGAGTGGACAAAAAAAAAAAAAAAAAAAAAAAAAAAAAAAAAAAAAAAAGATTTAAAATATATTTTTATACACAAATAAAAATGGTAAAGAGGATTAAAAAAAAAAAAAAAAAAAAATTAAAAATGAAAAAATATTTTTTGGGGTAAAACAAGGGGTGTGAATATCTTAAAATTTTTTTTTTTTTTTTTTGCTAAAAACGATCATTTTTACTATTATTTTTTTAATTTTATTACTTGACCGCTTGTGACACAGTAAATAGAGGTCCACAATTGTTTGTAAAGATTTTGTGCAAATTGATATATTCAATATTTCACTGGACAAATAATTGGTAGACCCACTGCGAACCCATGGAAGTTTTGATTTATCATGTAGTTTCATCGTCGTTAGAGTGTATAAAATGAAATCATTACTATTTTTTATACAACCTTAATTTCGAGAGTCTATGAATGATTTTAATTTTAAAAACTTCATTAAACGTTCATTGAATCAATTGATGATGATGATGATGATGATGATGATGATGATGATGATGATGATGATGATGATGATGATGATGATGATGATGATGATGATGATGATGATGATGATAGCATTATATCATCATCATCATTAAAATTACAATCACTATTAAATAATAATAATAATGATATGTTTTCAATTTATAGTGATAAAAGAGAGAGATGATTGAACAAAAATCCTATGAAATTTCAAAACTCAAAACAAAAAAAAATTGTGGTTGTTACTGTCATTACTTAAGCCATTACTATTAATAGTCTTTCTAATTAGTGCAAGAGTATATTCTAAATGGTTAATTCTATATAGAAACATCATTTTTTCCTTTTTAACTAGTTTAATGTAAGCCAATATTGATCATTATAAATAAAGGAACACACAATTAATATTATATGAATGCTGTAAAGCGTGAATCAAAACTAACTTTATTTTTTTCATTTTTTTCAGTTTTTATAATTTTCGATCGAGGAGTTTCCAACGAAAACTCTAAAATATATAAAAACAAAATAAATTATTTTAATTATTATTTTAATTATTATTGTTTAATTGTTATTCATTATTATTCTTATTATTATTAGTATTATTAATTTTTTTTTTTTTTTTTTTTAATATTGGATTAACAAGATTGATATATGTCCATCTGTGTTAATACGAGTTTTTATTTAATATTTATTTATAGGCTTATCATTTAAGCTGAAGGGTTATTTTAATCATATGAATTGATCAAAAGATATAATATTTGGGAGAGATGATTCTGGAATACAATAGTAATTAGCTGTTGTTTTTCTTAGCTTGATCGTTGAGGTGAGAAGGATCTTAGGATCTTTGAAATTATTATGGTCTTTTGCTGATAAGTTTTTCAGATCTTTTGCTTTTTTGATGTATTCTAGAGTGGCCAATTTGTGCCATTTCTTTAGAAGGGAGCTGTATGATAATGATTCATTTGTTAAAGGATCTTCACTGTATATTTGATTGCAAATCCAAATCCAAATGTTGTGGAGGATAAGGGCCATTAGGTTTCTATATGCGAATGATCTGGTTAGATCATAGTCTATTGCTTTATAGTTCCATTCAAAGTATTCTTTGTGGAATCTGTGGTTGGCGTAATCTGCATTCACTTTTTGATCTTTTTTGGCTGTCGGTGATAATTTTGGAGTTATTCTATTAATGAAATTGTTATTTTGCCTAATTCTTGTATGGTGCCAGTTTTTACCTTTGCCTGTGGTAATATAGATGAAATTTTTGAGTTTATTTATTTTTATGAATTGTTTTGTTTTCTTGCATGAGAAGAACAGGTGACCGTATGGGTCTTTGCTCATATCTTCTTTGCAGAGTGGGCATTGTTTGTTGTGAAGATAGTTTATTGGAAGGCATCTGGCATGGAATCTAAACATTGTGTCTCTTGTTTTAGGGTCTTTTATCTTCAGTATGTTGTTGAAGAGTTGATTATAGCTGTAGCCTCTTAAGTTTAGAGATGATTGGAATTCCGTTTTAGGGATGGTTGGATTTTGGTCTTGAATTGTGGTATACCATTCTGCCAGTGAAAGTGGTTGTCCATTTTCGTTTTTTATGGATGTGAGATTATTGTTGAAGATTGCTTTTTTTATTCTTATTTTGTTCCATTCGTCTAAGTTTTCTTTTAGGTATCTGGATGTGAATTTGTTTTTTTGGATCTGATATTCCCAGCTTTTGTGATGAGATGAGTTTGTTTGTTTGGTTTCTAGTGCTAGGATGAACTGGTTTATGATCCAAAGTTTCTGCGCCAGTTGTCTCAATTCTATATTCCAAATGTTCCAGCCCCCTACTTTTAGTGGGTATCTTGCTCTTTTGGTTCTCATTAAATTAATAACTTGAAATCCACTAGCATTTTTGTTGTTTGGTGCCGATAAAAACCATTCGACTAATTTATTGATTTGGTTTAATTCCTCTTCCTTAAAGTTCTCTACATATGAATAGTAGGTTAATTTAGAGAGTGCGAATGCTTTGAGGATGTTGGTTTTGGTTTTTATTGTTGAGTCAGTGGTTTTCCATAGTACTAAGGATGATCTTATTGTGTTTAATATTTCTGGCATTTTTCTTGTTATCCCTTTACCTGTGAAGAAGTATCCCAAGTATCTTTCTGGATTTGTAGATATTGGAATTCTTTGGTTGGTATTGTCTGGGTTGCCTATAAGAATTGATGAAGATTTGTCGATGTTTAGTTTTGAGGAAGTGGCTTTGCAAAATGAATTGAAGTGTTGTAGTACTAATTCAAGTTGTTGAGAGTCTGGGACCATTGAAGCCGAGTCGTCTGCAAAGCTTTGGAATTTCTCTCTGTGGTTGCTGTTGTTTAGAGGAAGGCCAGTAATTCGATCATCTTGTAAAATTTTTCTAGCTAAAGCCTCTATTACAAGGACGAACAGTGTGGGTGATAGTGGATCTCCTTGTTTAACTCCTCTTTTGATCTCAAAGGGTATAGTAATTTCAATTCTTGCTTCAGATTTGGTGAGTAGATTCATTATCAGGTTGATTATATTGGTTGGAATGTTGATGTGTTGTAGTGATCTAAGTATTGAACCGTGTGAGATCGAGTCAAAAGCTTTTTCGAAATCATATAGTGTAATTATTCCGTTAATTCTTTTATCATTACAATAGTTGATTAATTCGTTCATTGATATGATATTATCTAGAATGAATCTGCCTGGTACGAAACCTTTTTGATTGTGGTTGATCACTTTCGTTAGTATTGGGATTATTCTATTGTTTATTAGCTTTGAGTGGATTTTATATATCCAGTTAGCCAGTGTAATTGGTCTTCTGTTTTTGATTAGTTCGGGGTCTCCCTTTTTAGGTATCGTGATAATGAGGCCTTCTTTGTAATTTTTGCTAATTAGATGAGGATTTCTTAGAGTGTCGTTGAATGCTGAGGCCAGTATTGGAGCTAGTTTTTCTTTGTGTGTTATGTAGAATAAGTTTGGAATTCCATCTGGGCCTGGAGATTTGTGTGGGTTCAATTGTTTTATTACTTCTAGGATCTCTTGTGATGTGAATTCATTTTCAAGGTTGTCCCATGTTGAGTCCCTGGTCACTGTCCAATTTTCCAACATTTCATAATGAGATGGTGGGTCATCTTCTTTGTAGTCATAAAGATTTGAGTAATATTTTACGTATTCTTCTTCGATCAATTCCTGTTTGTTGATTGTTCTACCTTGTGCATCTTTTACTGCGTTGATGGTGAAATCATTGTGTCTTTTCTTGATTCTCGCGGAGATGTACTTGAGTGAGGTTTCTTCGCAATAGTTGTTCAATTCTTGTTTAAGTTGTTCTTCTCTTTTTTTAGATTCATTTATTGCTGAAAGGGTTGCGAAGGCTTGGTCTTTAAATTCTGTCTCTAGTAGGGAGATTAGATTTTTGATGTTTGCCTTATTGTTGTAGTCATTTTGTTTTTGAAATTCTGTGTATAGTTGTTTTATTTTGTTTAGTAAGCTGTTGAGTTGAGAGAAGGAAATAGAGTTATGGTTGGATGACAGCTCCCTTGAATAATCGTTAAGTAGGAAGTCTATTTTCTTAAGCATTATGCTTGAGAGGATTGAGGATTTTTTTAATCTCCATCTGCGCTTGTTCATCTGTATGTTGGGTAGAGTGAAGGTGGTTGATAGGAAGTTGTGATCTGATAGAGGTATGTCATTAATTTTTGGGGGGATTAGGTTCCTTAAGTATAATTGGCTGTAGTTGATTATGCTATTGTTAAGGTATATTCTGTCTAGTCTCCTTTCCAAGATTCTTGTGAGGTTATTGTTTGTGTTGTGTATCGTTCTTGAGAAGGTGGGTCTTTTATTTAGTTGGTCCATATCCATTAGGTTATTTGAAATTCTGATGGCTTCGATTACTGTGGCCATCTCATCTGGGGATTGTGTTGTCAAGTTGCCTTGGTCATCATTTGATGTGTGATTGTCATTGAAGTCTAAACAATTGAAGTCGCCTGCTATGATGTCGATGTTTTTTTTAGGGTTAGACGTTAGGTTGTGGTATTGGTTGTTGAAGTGTTTGTTTAGTGTTGAAGCTAGTATTTTTCTTTTATCAGGTTGGGCCGGGGCGTATATGGCCAAGATTCTCGTTGTGGTATCTTTTATTAGAATGTCTGATATTATTAGTCTACCTTCTATTATGAATATTGGTGAGAGTTTTATGTTTTGGTTGTTGTGGTTTAGTATTCCTATTCCGTTGCCTCTTTTGGTTGCGCTAATGATGGAGCCAGGGAATAGCTGGTGTGCTTGTGTTGCGTCGGCGTTGAGTTCATTGACTATGGTTAGTGCCAATGAGTTTGGGGGGGATTGGGATTTGATAAAGTCTGTTTTGTTTTTGAAGGAGGTGTCAGTGCCCCAACCTCTGACATTCCATTGGTTGATTTTGATTACTACCATTATGAGATGATATCGATCTCCTCTTGGGAGTCGTTTAGCTGCGGTTTGGATGGTGAAGGGTAGATACTCTCTATGAAGCTCTCAATGATTCCTTTCCTTTCTTTTTTGACAGGTGTCTTAGGGGTGGATGGGATGTAAGGGTTGCTTCTGTTTATTGTTGGTGAGAGTTGGGTGACTTCATTGTTTGAGTGGATTTCCTCGTTCTTGCGTTTATGTGATGGAGGGATGTTTAGTGTCTTCTCTCTGTTTTCCGAGGATGAATGGATGTTAGTGCTTGTTTTGTTGGCATTGTCTTTTTGGATGGCGTTGGATGTTGTGGTAGTGGTTGTGGTGGGTTTGACAGATTGAGATTCTGCTGGGTTTTTGGGGGGAAGAGGTTGAGATGACTTTTTTGCTTGGGCTTTTTTCTCTTGTGTTGATTGTTTATCAGACTGATTGTTTGCTGGGTTGTTTGTTTGGGTGTTAGGAGGATCTGTCATCTCATCTTCTAATGGTTCCTCCGTGTTGTTTGTCTCTACTTTCTTGTTTTTCTTTTGTGAGGAGTAGGTTTTGGTGGCCGTTCTGATGGTAAAGTTTGCGATTTCTGTAATGTGTTGGCCAGATTTCATTTGATCGCCTATTTTGCATTCTATTAGACCGAATACTATGAGGTGGTCGGTGGAGTATATAGTATTGTATATTGCATAGGGTATTTCTTCTGCAAAGGCAGTTTTGATGAGGGCGTCCACTATTCCTGCCTTTTCTCTGGGAATTCTTACTCTTCCTGTGAGGACGTGGAAGTCTCTACTGGAGGTGATGAAGGTTCCCAATTTGCTTCTATCTCTAATGATATTTAGGAGAGATTGTTCGTTTTTAATCATCAGGTGGATCATTTTTCTAGTTCCTTTGCCTATGTATATCTTGTCGATTGGGATATCGTAGTTTGAGAGTGTTTTTCTCATTTCTTCTAACCCCTTGAGATCCATTTTGGGGAATTCGAGTGTAATTGGGTAGAATCCGTTGTTCTTCTCCTAGGTTGAGAGCGCAGTCATGTTCAATATGGTCTCGCAGTATTTGGAGATGTCTTTGAGGCCTATTGATAGTTTGGGGTAGGTCTCCTTTATCTCTGCTGTTTTTGTGGAGAATTCCTTAATGAAGTTCTCCGATGCCTCGTCCATATGGGTGGAGGGGTTGGCCATTTTAGCCGCGTCTGCGTAGGAATTCATCTCGATGGGATTGCTTTGAATCGCCGATTTGGTAAGCTAGATCTGCAGATCGCGCCG
>NC_007092.3:611378-618331 GCF_000004695.1 Dictyostelium discoideum AX4
TTGAAAAAAACAATCACCCACAACAATTTTTTTTTTTGAATATTTCATTTTTCAAATAAAAAAGCCTTTTAAAAAAAAAAAAAAAAAAAAAAAAAAAAAAAAAAAACCTGGGAACCAAGTTAATTAGAAAATTTCCAGATTTTTAACTTTTTAAAGAAAAATAAAAAAGATAGAAAGAAAATAAAATGAAAATCACAAACAACACCACAAATATTAAGCAACACAAATGCCTACAAAAAATAAGCGAAATTGTGGATAAAACTCAATTAAAAAAAAAACAATTCAAATACGTCATAAACATCAATCACGAACCAGACGATAAAATAAAAAAAGATTTAGAAAAAAGTTTGGACAAAAAAGATGTTTTAATCAAAAGTAATAATACATTCAAAATTCTCACAGACAGTATTAGTACAGTAATCTATTTTGTAAATATGTTTGATGCAGAATTAAAAGGACAATTTATAACCACTATAAGACCAAAAAATATGTATACAGATTTTGATTGGTATAAATCACTCACAGAAATAGAATGGGTAATAGAAAATGAAGGATGTAAACTAATTAAATCAGAAATTAAAGGCGAAACTCTAATTATCAAAACAGTGAAAAGAGTCGTAGAAGAATTTGACACTATCATTGAACTAGACAATCTAACATTAATTGGACACTCCAACAAAGGATGGAGAGATCAAACCTCATTACCAGAAAATCAAGAAGAAAACAAAAATAAAAAACAATCAGATGAACAACAACCACAATCTACATCAGAACAAATACCAAAACAAGGAAAAAGAACAATCATTATCCCACCAATCACATCCTCATCTAATGATAAAACATTTATGGCCCTAGATGATACAGCTCAAAAGGTAATAGAAGCATCACTAGAAAACGTAGATGAACTAACAAGAATAGAGAATGAGATCAATACACAATCGATAAACAATCAAGAAATTAAAACAAAATCAGAAAAACCTATCGAACCACCATCTCCATACAATACACCAATAAAACAACACGGCGAAACAAAGGGACTAACAACGGAAGAAAAACTTAGAGAGGCAAATGATATCTTCGACTTCACCAGCCCAAACACTGATGCAATAAGAAAAATAGAATTCCCACTTTCAATCCCTTCAAATCAATGGTTCTTCTCCTCTCCAATAAAACATATCATGAGTTTCAGCCCAACCTATGGTACACCATCGAAAATTATCGATTCACCAAGTAAATTGTTAAACACACCAAAAAAGAAACAACAAGACAAAACAAACAAGACCAACAAAACACCAGTCAAACCAAAATTGGGTGAATATGGACAAAAAAGCATAAAAACAAAAATGGATGAAGATATAGACAACTTCAACAAGGAAATTCTAAAACAAATCAATAAATCAAAAAACCCCACAAACACACAAGACCAACAACACAATGAACAAAGTAAAGATCAGTTAGAAGACAAAATAAACCAGAAACTTCAAAAGGTAGATAAAAATCTACCCCAAATAAAACTATAAAGAAAAACACAATAAGAATAGGTGTTTGGAACGTCCAAGGATCCAACACCATCCAATCTGCCAGCATAATAAACACCGTTTTAGACAACAACAAGCTGGACGCAGCACTTCTAACTGAAACAAATATAAAAACAAATAAAATTTACTCAATAAATCAACAATATAAAAACAAAATAACACACCACGCACCAATTGATAAAACAGGACAAGGGGTGTCACAAATCATCATCAACACCCGCAATAGAACTTCCTAAACATCTCAAAAAATACAATAATTCACTCAGTACTTTCTATAAATAAAAAAAAAAAAAAAAAAAAAAAAAAAAAAAAAAAAAAAAAAAAAAAAAAAAAAACCCCAGTTTATTCAGAAAAATTAAAAAAGATAGAAAGAAAATAAAATGAAAATCACAAACAACACCACAAATATTAAGCAACACAAATGCCTACAAAAAATAAGCGAAATTGTGGATAAAACTCAATTAAAAAAAAAACAATTCAAATACGTCATAAACATCAATCACGAACCAGACGATAAAATAAAAAAAGATTTAGAAAAAAGTTTGGACAAAAAAGATGTTTTAATCAAAAAGACCCTGTAAAAAAAAAAAAAAAATAAAATGAGATCTAGCATCTCAAGGAGAAGCAAATAATAATTGCGTTATCCAATTCAAAAAAAAAAAAAAAAAAAAAAAAAAAAAAACCTTGAACCAAAAAAAAAAAAAAAAAAAAAGTAAACTAACCCCTCTTTTAGAGACCCTGTAAAAAACTACAAATAAAATGAGATCTAGCATCTCAAGGAGAAGCAACTAATAATTGCGTTATCCAATTCAAAAAAAGGACTTATTATTAATCCCCATTAAAAAAAGACTTTTAATATGAATAAATATTAAAAAAAAAATGAAAATGATTGGAAATAAGTTTATTATATATTTATTTAAAGAAACAACTATAAAAAATGTTTAATCAGCTTTTTTTTTAAAATCAGTTTATTTGAAATTTATCAAATAAAAAAATAAAAACTGGAAATTATTGGAAATTAAGTTTTATTTTAATTTAATCATTCATTTGTTGAGTTGAGGGTGATTGTTTAAGTTTACTTGAGGTATGAATCAATTTTTTAAAAATAAAAAGTGCACAAGGTTTACTGACCCAATAACCAATATGTGAATAAATAGAGGCGATATAGTTAGCACCTGGCAATCCACTTGTCCAAGTAGAACCACTATCATCAATATTGAAATCGAATCTTTGATCTTCTTTATCAAATCCAATATCAGGTTCATTTGATATTGATAACATAAAACTTTCTTTAATCATTTGTTTAATTATATTTGCTGTTGTTGTTGTTGTTGTTGTTGTTGATGATGTTGGTGATGATGATAATGGTGGTTGATTAGTAGTATAAGGATTATTATTGTTATTATTATTATTATTATTATTATTACTATTATTCTTATTATTAGATTGAGGTAATGGTAAAAATGAATCATTTCTTTTGTGTTTACCATTGGACATTGATTTATGTACATTTGAAAGTGTATTTAATAATTTATATTTTAAGGATTCATCTGCTTTATAATCCATTTCATCACTAAATAAACTTGGTGAATCTGGTTCCAATGGATGGACTTTGAATGACTTTCTCTTTACTTCTTTAGTTTCTGAACCATTATCATCACTACCACTACTACTATCGATATCAATGGTTTCACTATCCTCTTTATCATTGGGGCCATTGTTGTTGTTGTTGTTGTTGTTTGAAGGCTTTTCTTGTGTAGTTGTAGTAGTTGTAGTTGTAGTTTTTTTTTCTTCTTTATTTTTTGAAGCAAATAAAGAAGATGTTGTAGTTGTAGTATTAGTAGTTGTACTACTAGAACCACTTGTTGTTGTTGCTGGTTGTTGTTGTTCATTATTATTTTTTATACTATTAGTTGGTGATGTTGATACAGTAGTTGTTGATGAAGATTTAAAGAATAAACCTGATAACTTTTGTTTTAAAGGTTTTTTTTCAACTTCAACTTCAATCATACAAGGATCATATTCTAAATATTTCGTATTAAAGAATGGTTCAATTCTATAGGCAACAGCATCGGTTGGTGAGAAAATATTGAACCAATTCGAACAGGATGGTAAAATCTTTGACAATTTTAAACTACCCAATGGTGTATTTTGAATTGTTAAAAACATACCCAAAGGAGAACCAAAAGCAAAAACATTCTCAACACTAAACTCTATTAAACCTTTTGAGAGGATATCCCAAGTGATAACGGTACCTAATGAATGAGCGAAAATTGAAACGGAACCATTAAAAGTTGGATTAGATTCTTTAAACTTTAAAAAACCATCATTTATTTGCTGTGAAACTTCATTTAGAATCTCTTGATGATACAATGGTGACATGTACAATAGAACGTCCAATAGTGTTTCGTTAATGAAATCTCTAATCTTCTTTACACCAACTGGTGATATTTTCTCGAGGTTATCAGTGAAATCGTCATTTCTCAACTTTGAATGCCATTCAACAATTTGAAAATCAACATTTAATTTCTTTGTTGAATCCTTTTGAAAATGTTCACAGTTTTTCTTTAATAGACAAACGTTTTGTTCCAATGTTTGAACTCTATTCTCTGAAACTTGACTACCAATACCATGAATAATAAATACTAAATGATCAAACTCTGGTCTCACCTTTAATTCCATCTCTTTCTTTTCTTTCTCTAATTTCATCTCTTCAATTAAATATTGTTCCTTTAAAACTGGATCAATATCATATGGATTATTATTTTCATTTAAACTATTTGAAAGATTTGGATCTAATTCTAATGTTTTCATTGCTGCTGTTGTCATACCTCCAATTGATTGTTGTAAATAATTTTCATTATCGTTTAAATTATTATTATTATTATTTTTATTTGGTATAGATATTGGTGAAGATTGTGTTGGTGAAAATGATATTGGAATTGGTGGTGATCCAAATTTAGTTTTATTATTATTATTATTATTATTATTGTTGTTGTTGTTGTTGTTGTTGTTGTTGTTGTTGTTGTTGTTGTTGTTGTTGTTGTTGTTGTTGTTGTTGTTGTTGTTGTTGTTGTTGTTGTTGTTGTTGTTGTTGTTGTTGGTATTATTTGAAGATTCGAATGATAATTTTTGAATTGGTGTATTAATTCCAATTGGTGGTGAAGTGTTTGAATTTGAAAGACTACTACCATTAAGATATTCATCGTCATCACTATCCAATATTATTGGTTCATTCATTGAATTACCTGAAGATGATAATAAACTACCACTACTATTTGTATTATTTATTCCTCCTCTATTGATAAAATCATTATTAATATTATAACTATAAGTATAGTCAAAACTAAATTCTTCGTTGTCACCATTATCATTATATAATTCTAATTTCTTTGATGAACTAAATTCTTTAAGTTCAAATTCATTTGGATTGTTATTACTATTATTATCATTATTATTATTATTAATAATATCATTATTATTATTATTACTAGTATCATTTGATTCTTCAATCTTTCTCTTTAATTTACTATTATCATTATTGGGTTCATTATTTTCATTACCACCATTTTTATTGGCCTCTATCATTATATATATATATATATATTTATTATTATTTTTTTGGATGTGATTTTATTTATTTGTGTGAATATTAAAAATTTGGAATTAATACAATGGAAAAAAAAAAAAAAATTTTAAACAAAATAAATATTTAAAAAAATGAGAAAAGGTATAATTTAATTAATATTAAAATAAATAATAAAAAAAAAAAAAAAAGGATTATTATAATGAGAAAAATTTGTATAAATTATTAAATTATTATTATAAATGGGGTTCACTTTTTTGGTTAATTTTTAATTTTTAATTTTTAATTTTAATTATTTTTAATTTTGGTTTTAATTTTTTTTTTTAATTTTTTTTAATTTTTTTTAATTTTTTTTATTTTTATTTTTATTTTTATTTTTATTTTTATTTTTATTTTTATTTTTATTTTTATTTTTTTTATTCAACTAATTAATTTAATTTAATTTAATTTAGTTTTTTTTTTTTTTTTTTTTTGTTTTATTTTTTTTTTTTTTTTTTTATTAGGAAATGATTTAACAATTTAAAAGGAACATGTAATGCAAATAAAAAATAAAAACTAAAATATTTACCCTATTCATATATGAATTGATTCAACTCGTTAACCCATTACACTATTTTGTGGATTTTTTATTTATTCGAGTTAAAAAAAAATTCTTAAAAAAAAATTTTTTTAAGAATTTTTTTTTTTTTTTTTTTTTTTTTTTTAATTTTTAATTTTGTTTTTTTTTTTTTATTGCTTACGTAATAAACACAAAAAAAATACATACTATCCTTTTTTTTTTTTTTTTCTTTTTTTTTTTTTTTTTTCTTTTGTTAAACCTTAATTTATATATTAAAGATTGTTTTTTTAGAATGGCTGATGATGGTGAATTGGTATGCAAAAATTACTCTCACAATTCTTTATTTTAAACCCTTTTTTTTCCAACAAATATTTTTTTATAAACTATTAACTTTCAACTTTTTTTAAACAAACAAATAAATAAACAAATAAATATAAATATAAATAAACAAATAAAATTTATAATAAAATTTAAAATAAATATAAATATATATAGCCATTTAGTTATGTAGAAGAGAATACACCAGATGGATTAGAATGTGTAATTTGTTATTGCCCATTAATTGATCCAGTTGAACATATAACACAAAATTCAACATGTAATTCATCATTTTGTAAACAATGTGTTTGCACATTGAAATCTTGTCCCATTTGCAGATTAGAAGTTTCAAATTGGACAAGGGTACAACTTACACCTTCAACACTTCGTTTTATATTTAGACCACTATCAGATATTAAAGTAACATGTAATGTTTGTAAAAAAGAAACAACAAGAAAAGAAATTAAATCTCATGTTGAATCTTGTGGTATTAGTATGTATTATTCAATTATTTTTTTTTGTTAATTTATTAAATATTTAATATTAATAATTATATTATATCATATGACACAGAGTTACCAGAAGGACTATACCCAGAATTAGAAGTAAATAAACAACCACAACTTCAACAACAACAACAACAACAATCATCAAATACTCTTTCAAACTTTTTTGGAGGAATTTCTGAAAAATTAAAATTCAAAACAAATGATCAAAATAATAATACTAATAATAATAATAATAATAATAATAATAATAATAATAATAATAATAATAATAATAGAAGTCCAATAGATGATAGAAGGAATACTCCATTACCACCACCACAACAACAACCAATTACACCAAACCAACAACAACAACCACAAATACAACAGCATCAACAAATACAGCCACCTCAACAACAGCAACCAATATATAACCCTTATCCACCATATCCATATTATCAAAC
>NC_007092.3:618431-627336 GCF_000004695.1 Dictyostelium discoideum AX4
TTATCAACCTCCACCAAATCCATATTATTATAAACATCCACCACCAGCACCACATTATGTTCCACCTAATCCTTATTATCAAATTCCACAACCCCCACCAGCACCACAACCACCACAACCACCACAACCACCCCAACCACCACAAGCACCTCTACCACCTCAACCACCTCAACCACCCCAAGCACCTCAACTACCTCAACAACTAATTCCATCACAAAAACAAGAGCATCAAAATATAAGTAGAACGTCAGCTTCAGTAATAGCAGAGGCAACAGCTGCCTCATCAAATAATCAAAAATTAAACTATCAACCACCACCACCAAGTTATTATCAACATCAACAACAACAACCAAATAATTATCAGCAACAACAACAACAACAACAACAATCATCACCATTACCACCACCAAATTATTATTTAAATCCATTATCACAAACTCCAATTGATCCACAAATGGCAAGTACATCAGCAAATTTAATTGATAGAGAGTTAGAGAATGAACAATTTTATCCACCAATTCAAAGTTTCTCAGCCAATATTTTAGCAAATGGACAAACATTAAGCAATGTTAATTTTAATAATCAAACCTTGAAGAACATTACCTTTTTAAATAGTACAATATCGGCAAGTCGTTATCAACATACAAGATTCGAAGGTTGTATCTTTCAAGAATGTAACATCAATAGCAGTTCCTTTATCGAATCTGCATTCATTGATTGTATATTTATGAATTGTAATATCAATGGTTGCGATTTCTCAAAATCAACCCAAGAGAACTGTTATCATGTCAATAGTGATATCTCCAATTGTAATTTCTTTCAATCCTCTGGTAACAATGTCAAATATGTCGCTGTCACTATGTTAAATAATAATTTCGCTCATAGTATTCCTCGTAGTACATTCTGTAGATGCAACCTAACAAATGCTCAATTCTCAAATTGTAATCTCTCAAAAACAAGATTTAAAATCTCACAACTCAATTATGCTAATTTTGTCTCTGCTTATTTCGACCTTCCATTAGACCATATCTTTGATCAAAGATCTGAAAGAAAACTTTGTAAATTTTATTAAAAAAAAAAAAAAAAAAAAAAAAAAAAATTATCTTTTTTTTTTCCTTTTCCTTTTCCAAAAAAAAAAAAAAAAAAAAAAACCTTTTTTCCTTTTTCCAAAAAAAAAAAAAAATTAAAATAAAAAAAAAAAGAAATAAACTTTGCAGGGTCCAGAAAAATAAAAATATATGTTTTGTTTCTTTTTTCCTATATCTTGTTTTTTGTTTTTTTTTTTATTTTTTTTTAATCCTAATAAAATTAATTGGTCATAGTATATGAAAAATTTTTATTCCTATTATGAAGGATCCAACGTTGTAATATAACATATTTTGGTTTATTTATTAAGTTTTTTGTGTTTTTGTTTAAAAATTTATCTGTTGTTTTTTTTTTTTTTTTTTTTTTTTTTTTTTTACAAGTCAACCTTATGTTCACCTGGGCCACCCTCTAATAATGTATCTTGTTGTGAGATTAGTCTTAGTACTGTCTTTTTACTTGTTTCTTGTAATTCACCAGCCATAATTAATTCATCTAAAATATAATATGCCTTGTGAAAATTAAAAATTAGATCTAATTCACAAACCTAAATTGAATTAATGTAAATTTTATTATTATCATTATTATTATTATTATTATTATTATTGAATATTTGAGTATTTGAGTATTTGTGGTGTGTATATATTTATACGTAAAAGTTAGTAATCTATAATATAAAAAAGGTAAAGATAGATAGAGAGAGAATAAAATTATAATTATAAAAATTTACATTTCCAAAGTATCTATCTAAAATTTCTACAAAATGATGAATAATTTCTAAAACGATAAGTTCATTATCTTCTCTATCACAACAAACTACAAAATATAAACTTGCATATCTTTTGAAAATGATTTTATATTCTTTCCATTCTAAAAAATTACATAATTTGGGTGGTCTATTTAGAACCATATTACCAATTTCTCTTGTAAATCTTGATTTTTCTTTATTTGTGAATGGTGAATACCATTTTGTTAATCTTGTTTTACCTTGTCTAGATAATAATAATAAAAAGTGAAATGTCTAAAGAAAAAAAAAAAAAAAATAATAAAAAAATAATAAAATATATACATATATTAATATTTTTATTTATTTTGATTATTTTGAATGTGGAGTATATATATATATCAAATATTTTATCCATTACCATTCTTTAAAAATATTTTGGGTGTATAATATTAATATATTATATATACAAACTATGGGAAAATAAAAAAAAAAAAAAAAAATGAAAAATTAAAAAATAAAAAACTAAAAAATTGAAAAAAAAAAAAAAAAAAAAAAAAAAAAATCAAATTGACCACCTAACAACCACAACATATTTTCATTTTTTTTATTTTTATTTTAATTTTTTATTTTTAATTTTTATCTTTATATTTCTGATTTGATTTATATTATTAATAAAAATGTTGGTGAATAATATTTTTCAAGATTTATAAAATGTAGTAGATTATTAATTTTTTGCTTTTAAAAATAGGTCCAAAGTCACTTTTAAAATCACTTTAACATCAGATCCAAAATTACCATTTAGAGTGTAAATTATTATTATCATTATTATTAATAATATTATTAATATTAATATTAATATACTAATCTTTTTTTTTTTTTTAGAATTAATGTTACAGAAGATACACCATTTACAGCAGTTTTAAGATTTGCATGTGAACAAGTAAGAATAAAGAATTTTTTAAGATTTTCTTTTTTTTTTTTTTTTCAAGGTTATACTAATTTTTTATTACTATCATATAGTTTAATGTCCCATGGCAAACATCAGCAATTATTACAAATGATGGTATTGGAATTAACCCAGCACAAACAAGTGGTAATATATTCCTTAAAAATGGTTCAGATTTAAGAGTAAATATAAACTTCACCCTTTTTATTTATATTTTTTTTTTATATTAATAATAACTAATTTTTATTTTATCTTTATTATTATTTTTTTTTTTAAAAAAAAAAAAAAGTTAATTCCAAGAGATAGAGTTGGTGGTTTATAAATAATAAAAAAATATAAAATAAAAAAATAAAATAAAAAAATCTGTAAAAAGTAAATTTAAATAATAAAGAAAAGAAAAGAAAAGAAAAGAAAAGAAAATAGTTATTTTAATCTCATCATGATTTTAAAAGATAACCATTATTTGGTTGTTAATAATTTAAAAATATTAAATAATTATTAAAATTCAAATTCCAATTTAATTATTAAAAAAATATTAATAATAATAATAATATACTAAAAAAATAATAATAAAGAAAAATGTTGATAAATATTTATTTTTTAAATTTTTATTATTATTTATTATAATTATTTTAATTAATTGATAAAATTGATTTATATAATAAAGGATAATGAGTTTTTAAAGAACTCATTTTTATATCACTATTAAATGTGAAATTAATTAATGAATCATTGTTTGGATAAATACGAAACTCGTTAAAAATGAATGACCAAACTTTAAAGTTTGTAGGATTTTCAATTGAATTTTGAAACTTTTGAAATATTTGATAACCAGATTTAGTGGTTGAGACTGAAGCTTTGATAAGGTACCATTGACTTTTTAATAAATATTCCATTAATACTTGATTATTTAATATCCATTCAATATTATGTAGTTTGAATTTTGGTTCTGTAAAAGTCAATATATTCAAAGAAAATAATTTAATATTTTCAATTGAATTTTGACAAAAATCACACCAATTGTCAATTATAAATTGGTAACAATCAATATCATACTTTTGATTTGTTAATAGTAATTGACTATAATTTATAGTGAAATTATAATATTCTGTTGGGTATTTACATTTGATATGAATTGCAAATTTTTGATTAAATTTAATGAAATAAATGATAGCATCACTGAATAAATGATGACCATTTTTATTCTTTAATTCTTTTATTTCTACTAATGGGAATAAATTATAAATTTGATCAAACATTTCAATTGATTTAAATTTACAAATGATATTTGTTGAAAAGAAATTAAAATTACCAACATCAACACCACCACCACCACAATAAACTTCATTTTGTTGAATTTCTTTATTTTTAAATTCATTAATTGCCAAATTCAAATATTCAAAATTATCACAATCTATACAAAATTCAATAATATCGAAATAAGAATTTTGTCTTTTCTTTTGATCTTTTTGATTACTTAATGTTTGAAATGAATTTTTTAAAAATGATAATCTTGAATTATGTTGATCATGATCATCATTCATTACAACAGTTGAAAATTCAAATATCTTATTATTAAATCCTCTTGAATTATTTTGTTTAAAACAATTAATTCTTAAATGAGAATTTATATGTTCATTTGAATCAAAATCACCAAATTGAAATCTATTAAATGAAAATTGTAAATCATCTTCTTTAAAATTTAAAAATAATTTACTATATTTTGCTTTATAGAATAAATAATTTTTAAATAATTTAAATTCACCTTTAACCTCTTTTAAACCTATGAAATACATTAACCAAGAGTATAACTTTTTAACTCTTTTATCTTTTGATGAAAAATTACCAACAATTTGTTTCAATTCATCATTTGTAAATGTTGATTTAATTTCATTAAATTCAAACATTGTTAATTTTACATTCAATGATGATGATGATTCATTTTCAATTTGATTAATTATTGTAACATTATTATTATCTTTTAATTTTAATATTAAATTTAAATATTGTTGTTGTGATGAATTATATAATAATAAAGATTGACAACAATTTAAAATAGTTTCTAAATTTTCTTTAAAAATAAAAAAATCAAAAAATAATAATAATTTACAATTTTGATTTTTTGGTTTTTTTAATTTTAATTGATTTTCTAATAATTCAATTCTATTTTTAATTAAATTTGATATATATTCATTATTATTATTATTATTATTATAATTATAATTATTTTTACTACCTCTATTAAAATCTGAAATTGAAATATTCCAAAATGACTCATATCAGATTTATCAATATCATAATCAAATGTTTGATATAAATAATTTGCAACTTTATTTGAACCAAGTTTAATTGATTCTATAAATTGTGAAAATCTAGTTAAATGATAATATTGTTCAACTAAAATATTCATTAATATTACACTATCCAATTCAATTGAAATGGTTTCTAATATTGTTTTTAATTTACTTGATAAAATTAATTGTTTACCACCATTGTGGTGTTCTTCTTCCACAACTAAATTATCCTTTATATAATTTGAAATTATTATTTTATCTTTACCTCCATCATCAAGATTTTCATCATTTTTAAATATTTTAAAAAATGGGTATAATAAATTATAATCAATATTACTATCACCATATAAATGTTCATTTCTATTGATTTTAAATTTTAATAAATCAATATATCCATATTTTATCATCCAACCCATACTAATAACTTGGTCATATGAAAAAACACCCAATTTAAATGATGATTTTAATAAACTAAATATTTTAAAATTTAAAAATACATTTCTATAAACTTTCCAAAATAAAATTTCATTTTTATTATTATTTTTATTATTATTATTATTATCATTTTGTGTATTACTAATAATATTTAAATTTCCTATTTTATTTGATAGTTGTTGTTGTTGTTGAATAAAATCATAATTATCATTTTTTTTATTATTTTTTTTTTGAGAATTTCTTTTTTTTGGAATTTCTTTTTCAAGTCTTGCCATTTCTTTACAGAAAGCGTCTTCCTCCTCTTCTCTTTTTTTCTTCCTTTTTTCATTTTCTATCTTTGAGTTTTTTGATGTTTGTTTTAATGTCATTCTTTTTTAACAATAAAAGAAAAATTAAAAAAAAAAAAAAAAAAATTTAATTTGCCACAAGAAAAATTATTCTTTTTTTTTTCAGGATTTTTTATTCTTTGAAAATTAAACAAAAAAAAATAAAAATAAGTTATTTTTACACCCAACCAAAGAAAAATCTTTTTTTTTTTTGTTTTATAAATATTAATACAATTTTTTACTTTATTCAATAAAATACCTAGAATCCTTTAAGGAATATATTTAATAAAAAGTGATTGCATACTTTTTTTTTTTTTTTGATTTTGTTCTTTTTGGGTTTTTTTTTTTTTTTTTTTTTTTTTTTTGGTTGACTAAGAAAAAGACCAAATTTAAAAATAAAAAAAAATCTTTTGTTTTTGTTTTTCTTTTCTTTTATTTGAAGATTAGTTTATTAAATAATTATTTATAATGTTGATACCCTGAGTTTTGATGGAGTGCTTGAAAAGATATTATATTTCCACTCATATGTGGTTGTTGTTGTGTTTGAGGAACCATGACTGGAAGTTGTGATACTATTTGCATGGCAGGTATAGTTGTTGGAAATGGTGTTGTAGTTGGTGTTGTAATTGAATTTGTAGTATTATTGTTATTGATATTGTTATTATTGTTGTTACCAATATTATTATTATTATTATTATTATTATTATTATTATTATTATTATTATTATTATTATTATTATTATTATTATTATTATTATTATTAATATTATGTGAAGATGGTGAAGTTGAATTTGAAGAATTTGGTGATGAAGGATAACCATTATCATCATCATTTGTTAAATTTGTATTATTGGAACCATCATCACTCTTCAATACTTTATTTGAATCAGAGCTATTATTATTATTATTATTATTATCACTACTTTCTTTCTTTCTTTTTTGAGCTTTCTTTGGTTCAGTTATGTTAACACCTGTTGAATTTGCCAAGAGCTCTTTTTGTTTTTCACTCTTTACAGATTTTGCCCAAGCTAGACCACAAGCATTACATAGTGTTTTAGCACCATTTGGTCCACGACGCCATTCTGGTGTATTTGTTACACCACAAGTGTGACATGATAATTCAGTGCCACCATATCTCATCTTTCTTCTACGTGCTGGTTTTTTAGCTTGTGTATCATTGGTACCACCACTACTACTACCACCACCACTATTGTTGGTATTACCTCCTTTGCTATTCTTTACATTGTTTAATGCTGATTGTTTATCACCTGAAAATTGATTATTACCACCAAAATACATATCACCTCCCATTTGATAATTACCATGTTGTAATATTGGTGACATTGTGGATGGTGAAAGCATTGGTGAACTATTATAAACCATTCCACCCGATTGACTTCCCATTGTTGGTGTATTTGAAATTGATGAAGGTGGAAGTTTTCTAACATATGTTGGGTCATTCTATAATTTAAAAAAAAAAAAAAAAGTAAGTTTTTGAAAAACAAAAAAGAAAAAAAAAAAAAAAAAAAAAGTTATTTAAAAACTTACAATTGACTTTATCAACTCAACTAAATCAGCTGTTACACCATTTGAAGCACCAATTGCTTCTGCAATTTCTTGTGTTGAAATTGGAGTACCTTTGGTTGCTTTTGATGTAGTTCTAATAAGAATATTAATTTTTCTGCCAACTTCACTCCAAATCATCATACTATAATCATCTTTTTTATCTTGTTGATAACCATTATTATTATTATTATTACTATTACTATTATTATTATTAGTATTGTGATTATTATTGTTATTATTATTATTATTATTGTTATTATTATTATTGTTACCGTTGTTATTATTACTATTATTATTATTATTATTACTATTATTATTATTATTATTATTACTATTATTATTATTATTATTAATATTATTATTACCGTTGTTATTATTACTATTATTATTACTATTATTATTATTATTATTATTATTATTATTATTATTATTATTATTATTAAATTGTGAATTTCCATAAGGAGTTGTTGAAACACCATAAGCGTGTGATCCTTTAAATGGATTGTCACTATTTGATTCATTTGATGCCAAAGGAATAAATGGTGGTTGATATTGCTGTTGTTGTGCTACTGTTTGTTTCTCTTCTTCCAATCTTTCTTTTTCCTTCCTTTTACTTTGTTTTGGTGGTTTATTGTTTGTAGTGGTTGTTTTATGTGTTGAATTTACAACTTCTTGATCTATTGGCTCTTTTTTTAAGAGTAGTTTTGATGTGATGATTGGTAAAGTTGTTTGTGACGCGTTGTTTGAATTTGTCAAATTTGAAGATGCTAAAATTGGTGATGATTGCATATGTTGTTGCTGTTGTTGTGATGCCAAAATTGGTGATGGTGGTTGCATTTGTAATGAAATTTGTGGTTGTGATAACATTGGTTGGGTGTGTTGTTGAATCATATTCATTTGTGGTGGTGTATGTTGTTGTGGTGGTGTATGCTGTTGTTGTGCAATCATTGTTTGGTGTTGTTGTTGTTGTTGTAAATGTGGTACTTGCATTGGTTGCACTTGTTGGAATGATGGATGAGTATTTTGTATTTGTTGATATGGTTGATTTTGTATTTGATAAGAATTCATTGCGTATTGTTGTTGTTGCTGTTGTTGTTGATGGTGTTGTTGGTGTTGTTGATTATATGTTTGGATTGGTGATGTTAAAATATAATTATTTACAGGTATTGGTACTAAACGGTTATTATTGTTGTTATTACCATTATTATTGTTTGGATGATTATTATTATTACTATTATTATTACTATTATTACTATTATTATTACTACTATTACTATTATTATTATTTGGATGATTATTGCTACTATTGCTATTATTGTTATTATTATTGCTATTATTATTGCTATTATTATTGCTATTATTATTATTACTACTATTATTATTATTATTATTACCATTGTTATTGTGGCTACTATTGCCATTAATATTATTATTATTATTGTTATGGCCATTGCTATTGTTGTTATTGTTACTATTATTATTATTATTATTATTATTATTATTATTATTATTATTATTATTATTATTA